>NC_142615.1:18208938-18510512 GCF_059453375.1 Lepisosteus platostomus | reverse complement strand
TGGGGAACAAGCTGCCCAGCCCTGTGGTTGAAGCCCATACCCGGGCTTCTCTCCAGACACAGCTGGGTGAGCCCCTGGAACCAATTAACCACTCACGACCCCACAAGACAGACAGGAGTGATTTGTTGTTTGTTTTCTGCGCACAAGAAAGCCCATTTTGTTTACATACATCGATCATGTTTATTTTTCACGTTTTAATTGGAGGTTCAGTCCTTTTGCATTTCCACGTGATAAGCGTTAAAGCAGGGGCGGTTTTGTTTTGGTACACGTCCAAACTACCCGTTTTCAGCCACAGATGAACACAGATAAACACGTGCTCCTTTTTTTCATATGACATCTTGCCAGCGGCTCAAAAGTAACAAGAAGTAACGATTCTCTGGGGGGGAATTTAAGTTTTTTTTCCAACGTCAAAAAGTAAGGAACAGGAAGGAGCCCACAATAAGCGAGAACAATTACTGCAGACCCCCCGGAACAGCGCCTTAAAAACCACAGAGTAACATCCTGACTGCTTAGACCATGACAAAGCTCTTCTGCAGAGCGAAAGTCTCCTACAGGCAGGTATTTTTTTGTTTTAAACAGAACTGAAGCCCGTCTCTCCTGCAGCAGAGCCTGTCGCGACATTGGGTGTTTCATTTCACACGGAAGGAGCGCGTAGAATCTATAGAAAATGCAGGAATCATAGTAGCAGCACGTTATTGTGTTAAAAAAAATCCCCCCCCTTTTTCACCCAGCCCCAGAGCCCAGTGCATTAAACAGCTCGTGTTCAGATCCTTCTTTTTGGTTTTGCATTAAAAAAAGAAAGAAAACAGGTTCGCCGCCAGCCCTCACTCTTACATGCTCTCGACTTCCAGTCAGCTCGCTGGTAAAGAAGAGGCATTTCCTCTGTGTGTGTGTGTGTGTGTGTGTGTGTGTGTGCGCGTGTGTGTGCGTGCTGAGAAAGCATTCACAATGTATTTTATACACAAAGCAAGTATTCTCGCAACTCTAAGAGGTTTCGTATAAACGCTACAGGCGTGCCAAAATCGTTTTCAAACTTCAAGCTAACTTAACCCCGGTGGCTCGCTGGACTCCGAAACTCTGGTTGACAACGTGACGCACGGCGCTTGGCCTGCTCCAGGTGGCGAGACGAGGAAGACTGGGGTGGGTGGGTGGAAATGTGAGGTCACGCAGGGGCGCGGGGCTGCGTGTTGTAACACGCGGTAAGAGCAGTAGGGGAGCGGGTCAGGAGGGGGGTGGGCGCGTCATTTCCAAGACGCAGATCAGCATTTCCGTCGCCGCTGTCAGAGCCCCTGGCCGCCGAGCTCGCCGAGCGCCGGTTGTCGATAGATCACGGCAGGGATTTTTCGTGTTTGAACGTCGGGCTTCAAGTGTCGACACTTTTCAGAAGAGATCTATTGCACAAAAAACACAGTTGTAAACGGGAAAAAAAAAATGTAAGCAGAGAGTTTACTGTTTACTGTGTCTGGAGAGAAGCCCGGGTATGGGCTTCAACCACAGGGCTGGGCAGCTTGTTCCCCACCCCCACCCCTCTCTGTGTACGGAAGTGCCTCCTGTCCTGACTAGAGGAGCTCATCTCAAGCCAGGGTATGGGCTTCAAACAAAGGGCTGGGCAGCTTGTTCTCCACCCCCACCCCCCACTGTGTAAAGATGTGCCTCCTGTCCTGACTGGAAGGTCCCATCCATCTGTGTCTGGAGAGAAGCCAGGGTATCTGCTTCAACCACAGGGCTGGGCAGCTTGTTTCCCACCTCCACCCCCCTTTTTGCAAAGTAGCACCGCCTGCTCTCTGTCTGAAATGCCCTTCCTCTGTGCCCTCTGGTCCACAATTCAGTATTCACTCTGAAGAAGCCAGCTGGACTGACTTGGCCAGTGACCTTTAAGGATTTGGAAAATTTGTATCACATTCCCCCCATTCTCCTCTGTTTGAGAATAAAGAGATCTAGTGACTTATTCCTTCTTTTCAGCACAGAAATGTATGGTATGTGGTCCCAGAGCAGCGATGTCTTTTCGAGTAAAATCGCATGCAGCATTCTCACCAAGGTGTGAACTATGGCGGCGTGCGGGTGGAACATTGCGTGGTTTTGTGTTTTGCAGCAGGTACCCTTGTGTACGAACGCGCCTTTCTGAACTGTACTGGGGCATCTGTGAACAGGATGTTGCCGTCATAGAAAGACCGAGGTTGCTGAAGTCTTCGCCACCTGCAGTAGAGGAATACGTGGGGGGGGGGGGGGGATTAGACGAATATTAAGATCTGGTCATGTACATGAAACGGGTTTGTGCGTGTGCGTGTGTGTACGTACACTCTCCCCTGGTGGAGATTCGCTAGTCGTATTCCAGAAACAGCAGTGAAACGGGAATCAGGGGGCAGGAGTGGACACTCAGATGGTGTGCGTTTTGGAAAGGAGAACGATTGGCGCTACTTTACACAAAGGGTGGCAGGGGTCGGGAACAAGCTGCCCAGCTGGGGTGTTGAAGAGGATCGCCTGGCACCTCGCAAGACACAGCTGGATGAGATCCTCCAGTCGGGACGGGACAGGGAAGGCGCTTCTTTACACAAAGGGTGGCTGGGGTGGGGAAAGGGCAATTTTAACATCCTGTGTTGTCCAGCCCCACCTGTGTGTGTGTGTGTGTGTGTGTGTGTGTGTCTCCCTGACTGTGACTGAAGCTTCGTAGGGCTTCTGCTGTCCTCTGCTGTCCCCCTGGACTACTGAGGGGCTAAGTTTGTGGGAGGCCACATGGGTCAGTTTAATCACCTCTCTCCTCCATTTCTCCTGCCTGATCTCTCTCTGTCTCTCTCTCTCTCTCTCTCTACCTTAGATTCATCAGCCGGAGGTGTTATATATATTGCGCTTTTCTGGACACTCCACTCAAAAGTGCTTTACAGGTCATGGGGATCCCACTACCGCCACCAGTGTGCAGCTCTTTACAGGTCATGGGGATCTCACTACCCCCACCAGTGTGCAGCTCTTTACAGGTCATGGGGATCCCACTACCGCCACCAGTGTGCAGCTCTTTACAGGTCATGGGGATCCCACTATTACCACCAGTGTGCAGCCCCACCTGGATGATGATGCTCCAGTCCACTCCCCACACACCGGCTCTCAGTGGGGAGGAGAGTAGAGTGATGAAGCCAGTTCAGAGATGGGGGTTATTAGGAGGCCATGATGGGTAAGGCAGCAGCCATATCACCCTGCAGCTCACAACTGGCAACCCACTGAAGCTAAGAAGGTGTGAGCCTGATCAGTACCTAGATAGGAGACCTCCTGGGAAAAACTAAGGTTGCTGCTGGAAGAGGTGTTAGTGGGGCCAGCAGGGGGTACTCACCCTGTGGTCCATGTGGGTCCTAATGCCCCAGTATAGTGACGGGGACACTATACTGTAAACAGGCACCGTCCTTCGGATGAGACGTAAAACCGAGGTCCTGACTCTCTGTGGTCATTAAAAATCCCAGGGCGCTTCTCGAAAAGAGTAGGGGTGTAACCCCGGTGACCTGGCCAAAATTTCCAATTGGCCCTTACTAATCATGGCCTCCTACTAAAACCCCTCTATGAATTGGCTACATTAATCTGCTCTCCTCCCCACTGATAGCTGATGTGTGGTGAGCGTTCTGGCGCACTATGGCATCCAAGTGGATGCTGCACATTGGTGATGGTGGAGGGGAGTCCTCATTACCTGTAAAGCGCTTTGAGTGGAGTGTCCAGAAAAGTGCTATATAAGTGTAAGCAATTATTATTATTATTATTATTATTATTATTATTATTATTATTATTAAGGGCCAATGAGAAATTTGGCCAGGACACTGGGGTAACACCTGAAGTATTCTCTCAAGAGGCACCAGTAATGTAGGGGTTTGGGCATTTACTGGGACAATTATTAATTGTGGCAGTAAGTCACAAAATGATTCTTTTGATGAGATTAGAATCCAGCCTTGCGGGATAACTCGAACAACGCACACACACGGGTACTAATACACGAGGATATATTTATTAATACATAAAATGTGCATATAAACATAACAGATCTTATCTTGAGGATTAGCAGGATACAAAAGGTATATATTTAATCATGAAGAGTTACAATTACCAAGAGGACATACATTCAGTATATCATTCATTTAGACCGTTTCGTAAATGAACTTGGATAACAACTTCTACACTAGATACTCAAAACAAGTACATTACTCATAGGAATTAAATTGATATCAACTGGTTGGGATAACAATTGAATTCTCGAGCTGTAATGCAGAATGTTGAATACTCATCCAATCTGTGGGAATTCAGATCTCCCGTGGACACAAAGAAGCAGTGGCAGGCTGTTCCTGTGTCCAATCGGCACTCTCTGGCTCTGTGCCAGGCAGTGCTCAGTGCAGCTTGCGACATCGTGGGAGAGATTCCTGCAATGCTCTAGCAGTGGGCTCTCTGAAGACCAGCTAGTTAGTGTTGGCTGAAACTAGCAAAGTTTGTGCACAGGAGGAAAAGTGACTGCAGGTCCCAGCAGGTCAGGATGAAGACCGGTTTGTTCCTGATGAAGCGCTAGTCCTGAATTCTTATTCAGCTGTCCACAGTTCCGACCTGTTCATGAGGCTTGCTGCTGATGCTAACTTCGGGTGGATCCTTTGGTTACATGCTGGCAACTTTCGCCCTCGACTCTTAGAACAAAGGAAAGTCCTGCCATTCGGACACAGTGGCCGTTATGTGGAGGTCTGGACCGAGTCGGAGGATGTTCAGGAGGTGCTCCAAGGCTGAAAGTCCAGCAGGCGCGCTGCGAGAATGTCCTGCTCTTGGGAACTGTGCTCGAGAGGTGTCCAGCCGGCCCAGGGGTTCTTTGTTGCCTGTTTTTACCTGGAGGAACTGCAGGTCGCTCATTGGTTGAAAGTTTCATGGGGATCAGAGACCCACGTGGGGTTAACCTGCCCTACCAGTTCCTGATTGGCTGATGATGAGTAATAATGCACTCTGACCTTAGGGTCATAAACCAACTTTGAATGACATTTTCCCTTGGAATCTCAGACTTTTAGTCACTAGAAATGACATTTGTTAAGGTGGTTGATGTGTACCAGCTTTTGGGAGCTGTTCCTTAGCAGGACACTCTATCGGCTAGAAAAACACCTTAATTGTGAACCATATTGAATGGACTCTTTATCAAGCACCACTGAGGTGAAGGAGAGAGGGAGTGGCAAGGGAGCAGCAAACTTAATTCTTGTATTTTAATAAACCTTGTTGCTACAACGGTCTCTCTCCTGTGTGAGTGCGCTGGTGGATTTTTAAGTCACTTGACTGACTAAAACTCTTCTCACACTGACTGCAGCTGAATGGTCTCTCTCCTGTGTGAATGCGCTGATGTCGTTTTAAGAGGTGCGAGTGACTAAAACTCTTCCCACACTGACTACAGCTGAAAAGTCTCTCTCCTGTGTGAATGCGCTGGTGTGAATGTAAGTGGTTTTTCTGACTAAAACTCTTCCCACACTGACTGCAGCTGAACGGTCTCTCTCCTGTGTGAATGCGCTGGTGGACTATTAAACTACTTGACTGACTATAACTCTTCCCACATTGACTGCAGCTGAATGGTCTCTTTCCTGTGTGAATGTGCTGATGTCGTTTTAAAAGTTGTAAATGACTAAAACTCTTCCCACACTGACTGCAACTGAATGGTCTCTCCCCTGTGTGAATGCGCTGGTGTGATTGTAAGTGGCTTATTTGACTAAAACTCTTCCCACACTGACTGCAGCTGAATGGTCTCTCTCCTGTGTGAATGCGCTGGTGGGCTATTAAGCTTCTTGACCGACTAAAACTCTTCCCACACTGACTGCAGCTGAATGGTCTCTCTCCTGTGTGAATGCGCTGGTGGGTTTTTAAGTTACTTGACCGACTAAAACTCTTCCCACACTGACTGCAGCTGAATGGTCTCTCTCCTGTGTGAATGTACTGGTGCCTTTTTAAGTCATATGACTGACTAAAACTCTTCCCACACTGACTGCAGCTGAAAGGTCTCTCTCCTGTGTCAATGAACTGGTGTGACTGTAAGTGTCTTTTCCGACTAAAACTCTTCCCACACTGATTGCAGCTGAATGGTCTCTCTCCTGTGTGACTGCGCTGGTGGATAATTAAGCTACTTGACTGACTAAAACTCTTCCCACACTGACTGCAGTTGAACGGTCTCTCTCCTGTGTGAATGCGCTGGTGGGTTTTTAAGTTACTTGACCGACTAAAACTCTTCCCACACTGACTGCAGCTGAATGGTCTCTCTCCTGTGTGAATGCACTGATGCCTTTTTAAGTCATGTGACTGACTAAAACTCCTCCCACACTGACTACAGCTGAAAGGTCTCTCTCCTGTGTGAAGGTGCTGATAGGGTTTTGAAATGCTAGACTGACAGAAACGCTGCTCCTCCCTGTGCCATAATGGCAGTTTGTCCACTCCATCTGAGCAAGGCCTTGAGTGATTCTTCCTCATCCCCTGATCGTCCTGTGGTCTCTTATTCTGCAAATGCTCCATGGAATGGTCTTGCTCTGTGTGATGAAAGTGAGATTTGTTTTCTTCATTATGTCCCATCATCTGGGGCTCCTTCTCCAGCTCTCTGAGACTAAAACCGCCCAGTTCATTCAGTTGTTCCTCTCTTTGCCCAAGAACAGACACACTCTCCAGTTCATTAAAACTTTCAACAATTTTCTCAGTAACCAGATTATTAAACCTGTGTGTAAAGTCATCAGATGCTAACGGATTACATGATTGTTTGAGACTGTGCAATGACAGTCTCTCCACTTGAACAGAACAAGGCCTAATTATCAAGCCCTGTAGGAGCTGATGTTGCTCCTCCCTGTACTGACTCTCCTCTCGGTGCTGTATCTCTACAATGTTCTCTTCACCAGGTACATCAGTCTGCTGCTCTGCACAGTCAATCAACTGGGGCTCCATGTCCTGCTCTGTAAGATTAAAGACATCCAGTTCTTCACTGTGCTCTTGTACAGAGACACAGCCCAGTTCATTACAACCTTGTGTAATATTGTTCGAGTCCAGATTATTCATCTTCTTTGTAAAATCATCACATACTAAGAGCCCAGGTGTCTCACTCTCAGACTCCATCTTCATCATGGGCACAGAGTCCAGAACCTCAACAATCTGTCTGCTCTCTGTGTGCTGCTCACTGAGAGTCTTTTTCCCTTCTGGAGCAGTGAGCTCTGTCTCCTGCATCAGACTGGAGCCCCACTCCTCCTCACTGTGCTTCTGTTCAAGAGGAGCCCTTTCCCCAGCCTCAGAGAGAGCACTGGCCTCTGAGCCTGTAAACAGAACAAGACAAAATCTTTATAATAATAATAATAATAATAATAATAATAATAATAATAATAATAAAAAGTTATTTTATATAGCGCCTTTAAAGGTGGCTTCTCAAAGCATTTTACCGAGTGCCAACAACAAAAAATACACAAAATAAGCATGATGAGAACACACAGTTAGAGGAGACAGTAGATGGTGGTACTAAATACAGTAGGAGCAGAGGGGTAAAGAATAGTTCAATGAAGGGTCTTCTAAAGAAGAAGGTTTTGAGTCTGGATTTGAAGGAGTTTAGAGAAGGTGACTCTCTGATATCCTTGGGGAGAGAGTTCCAGAGCTTGGGGGCATAACAGGAGAAGGCCATGTCACCCATTGATTGTAGTCGGATTTGGGGACAGATAGGAGAACACAATTAGAAGAGCGAAGGTTGTGAGGTGGGGAGTAGGGTGATAACCCAGACTGGTACTGAGGTGCCAAGCCATGGAGAGCCTTATAGGTGAGCAGGAGGATTGTTAAGTCGACATGCAACTTGACAGGAAGCCAGTGCAAGGACTCCAGGATAGGAGTAATGTGAACACTTGCACTAGACCTTGTCAGGATTCTGGCTGCCGAATTTTGGACATACTGAAGTTTGTTCAATGT
Organism: Lepisosteus platostomus; assembly: GCF_059453375.1. Lineage (NCBI taxonomy): Eukaryota > Metazoa > Chordata > Actinopteri > Semionotiformes > Lepisosteidae > Lepisosteus > Lepisosteus platostomus. The sequence continues at coordinate 18,502,601 of NC_142615.1, read as the reverse complement.
GGATTTAGAGTCCCCAGAGAGTAGAGCGTTACAGTAGTCGATCCAAGATTAGACAACTCTTTTCAGCCACAGTTAGTGATAACATAGGGCGTAGTGGAGCAATATTTTTGAAGTGAATGAAAGATGTTTTGACAACATGCTGCACATATGGGTCAAACGTCAAATATCATCCCCAAGTTTTTTAATATAGACTGAAGCTCAAGTATAAGAAAATCTACAGATAGAGTTACAGCATTGGTTTTACAAAGTTGATGGGTGGTGCCAATAAGCATGACTTCAGTCTTGTCACAGTTAAGATGAAGGACATATTGAGTCATCCAAGATTTTATATGGGAGATGCAACTAAATAGAATAGAGACAGACACATCAGCGTCAGGTTTGGTATGGATGTATATTTGAGTATCATCAGCATAGTAGTGATAGCTGAGGCCATGTGATCTAAAAAGCTTTAAACTACACACACGCGTACTAGTACACTGACGATCAATTTGGGTTGTTTAAACAGCGGAATAAGTGGGTATAAGGGGGTGTTCTGATTTAGCTTTGTCAGAAACCTAACTACCATGTAAAAAGTAAGTCTACTGTAATAATATCACAATCACATTACATTTACATTAACAGTGCACTGAGAGAGAGGGATGAATACAGACTGACTGGACACTACAGAACATTAACACTGCAATCAGAGAAAGGGGTTAATACAGACACACTGACTAACTGGACACTACAGAGCATTAACACTATACTGAGAGAGAGGGGTTAATACAGACACTGACTGGACACTACAGCACACTAACAATGCACTGAGAGAGAGAGGTGGGTTAACAGACAAATTGACTGCACACTACAGTACATTAACACTACACTGAGACAGAGGGGTAAATACAGACACTGATTGGACATAACAGTACATTAACACTGCACTGAGAGAGAAGTGTTAATAGATACATACTGACTGGACACTGCAGCATATTAGCACTGCACTGAAAGGGGTTAATACAGACATGCTGACTGGACACTACAGTACATTAACACTACACTGAGATAGAGGCATTTATACAGACCGTACATTAACAGTGGTCGGGGGGGGGGGGGGGTAAATGCAGACAGACTGACTGGACACTACAGTACATTAACATTGTACTGAGAGAGAGGTTAATACAGACACTTTCTGGACACTACAATGCATTAACACTGCACTGAAAGAGACAGGTGTTAATACAAACACACTGACTGGACACTCCAGTATATTAACACTGCACTGAGAGAGACAGGGGTTAATACAGACACACTGACTGGACACTCCAGTATATTAACACTGCACTGAGAGAGACAGGGGTTAATACAGACACACTGACTGGACACTCCAGTATATTAACACTGCACTGAGAGAGAGGGGTGAATAAAGACAGACTGACTGGACACTACAGTACATTAACACTGCACTGAGAGTGCGGTTAACACAGACACACTGATTGGACACTACAGAGCATTAACACTATCCTGAGAGAGAGGGGTTAATACAGACACTGACTGGACACTACAGCACACTAACAATGCACTGAGTGAGACGTTAATACAGACTCTTTCTGGACACTATAGTACATTAACACGGTATTGAGAAAGAGAGGGATTAATACATACACTGACTGAACACTACAGTACATTAACACTGCTGAGAGAGGGGTTCATACAGACACTGACTGGACACTACAGGACATAAAAACTGCACTGAGAGAGAGGGGTGAATACAGAAACATTGACTGGACACTACAGCACATCAACACTGCACTAAGAGAGAGGGGTGAATACAGAAACATTGACTGGACACTACAGCACATCAACACTGCACTAAGAGAGAGGGGTGAACACAGACAGACTGACTGGACACTACCGTGCATTAACACTATACTGAAAGAGAGGGGTTAATACAGACACTGACTGTACACTACAGCACATAAACAATGCATTGAGAGAGAGAGGTGGGTTAACAAACAAACTGCTTGCACATTACAGTACATTAACACTACACTAAGACAGAGGGGTAAATACAGACAGTGATTGGGCATAACAGTACATTAAAACTGCACTGAGAGAGAGGTGTTAATAGAGACATGCTGACTGAACACTACAGTACATTAACACTGTACTGAGAGAGGGGTTAATACAGACACACTGACTGGACACTCCGGTATATTAACACTGCACTGAGAGAGAGAGGGGTTGATTCACACACACTTACTGCACAGTACAGAACATAAACAATGCACTTAGAGAGAGAGGTTAATACAGACACACTGGATTAATATTCCAGACGAGTTAATACAGACACAGACCGTGGAGGACGGTAATACAATTGAAATAATTTTTATATACACAATCATTAGTATACATATAAAATCTAGACCAATAAAACGTTTACAATACAATATTTATAAATGTTGTTTCATAATGATGTTGGATTACAAACTGATTCAGTGGAACAATTGTTAAATGTGAACGAGGTGTTTTCAGCACCGTAACCGGACAAAACAGTTCAGTTTCCAGTAAAGTATCCCGTTGCTACATCACACAAGTCTTTCCCACTTCACTCTGCATCTCTCCACTATATTCTCACCAGTGAGGAAAGTTTTTTGATGACAGTTTGATAGTTTGTTAGATAACGAGAATGTTTACTCTTGCGAGATGTTTTCTTTAAAATAAAGTTTGTTATTTAAAAAATCTCACCAGTGAGGAAGTTATAGACACTGGTTTTAAACACACATACTGACTTCATACAAGTCACCACACTGACCTGAGAGCTGCAGTTCTGTGTCCATTTCTTCTTTTATTTCTGCAGAGACTTCACAGGGAAGCGTGTGTCCAACACTGTCTGTCCGTTCCTGATCTCCTCCTGCTCCCGACTCCTTCTCCCTCAGCTGCAATCTCCACTTCAGGCTCTCGTTTTCCTTCTTCAGTTGCGCCATTTCACTCCCGACACTGTCCTCCACACACTGTGTGATTTTAAACACGGCCCGTCTCACCAGGATGTGGGACATATTGCGGAGTTTGTCTTGAAACTCGTTCTCGGAGTCAGACATCCTGTTTCCAAAAACTTCTGACACTTCATACACGATCGATTTGAGCAAAACGTGCATGAAAGAGTCAAGCTGGGTTTGCAGATTTAACAAGCACTCCGCCATCCTTCTTCAGAGTCGGTCAGAAACAAAGGCTGACTTCCGGAGTTTAAACAGAACAACTTATTTTTTATTCTTCACAGATCCTGTTGTCAGGGCTGTGCTCTGTTCAAGCATAAACACAGTCGACAAGACGTTACGTATTCAGAACCTGAAGTTATTTTAAAGAAAAACAACAACTTTCTTTAAAGAAAATTATTCAGTCACCCACACGTGGGTGAAATACATGCAGGGTCGCGCAGTAAAATGACGTCATTCGTTAGCGCGGCCGCAGCTTCAAAACAATAGAGAAGCGGAGCTGAGAAAGAGGAGTTTCTTCAGCCGGATATAAACTTCTCTGCACCTCCTAGCGCGACCTATTTAAGAGGAGTGAATCACCTGCGACCTTCGCCGTTCGTAACGGAACAGATTTATTTTTTTGCCCTTCCACAACCCTCCTCCCCAACGAAAACGTCTCAAGTGGATTTTTTCAAGTGGATTTTGATCTCCCTATGCAGGTTTTTGGTTAAAGAAAAAAATGCTGTTGTTTCTTGCCAACTGGCAGTATTTCTTCTGCACTGATAAGCAAGATTTCTATTTCATATTTCACAAATTGTTTGAATTTGTCCATATTCCATAATTGTTGTTTATGTTTGATTAACAGACAAAATATGACAACCCCTCTATTGAGCATATACTTTATTTTCCTGATGTACTGTAGCAGCCCCGACACTGAGAAACGAAGAGAAAATGGCTTTTATCTAGCATTTTTCATGTTCAATGCGTTTGACATATCCCAACAGCGACAGAGTTCTTTTGCGACACTGTTTCTACTTTTATCTTCTTTCTGTACGCTTTGATAAAAAAAACGAGAAATCGTGCAAGGGGAAAAATGTATTTTTTCATAGAGAAAACGTGCACCAGGAACTGTGGTGTTGAGAAGAAATGATTTAACACGATACGTGACCTTATTTAACGGAGCAAATGCTCACCCAGCAAGGTCTGGAGAACTTGGAGAGTCTGGTGGATGTGATAATTTCACGGTATTATGGAAGAAAACAGTCTTTCTTTGAATTCTCAATCGGAATTCCAGTGCGAAACATAAACCCTTTGTCTGATTTAAAGAGATTATATTTTAAAACTCATAAAAATTCAGAAAACACGTTTCTCACTTTGAAATTTTAGACAGGGCGGTGTATTACTAGTAGCGGCGCTGAGCACACTATGGGGGAATTCAGGTTATGTGATATACTAGAGTTTTAATAAATAACGCATCTGATTTTGGATCTTAAGATTGTAGGTTCGACTTCTAGCTGGTTCGTGTAAATTTTAATCAGGCTCTTCAGTAATAGATTATGTAAGGAACCGCACCTGAAAGCGAACGTTGGGTCTGTTTCCTTTGTTTTCCAGCATTAAATAACAAATCGTTACAAAAGGCACCAGCTAATGTCCAATAGCGGTTTTTTTTTTCAAATTACATTTTCAGGTTTAAGACACTGTTTAATAAAACACAAGTGTCCTTAAAATCTTCAACTTTCAGGTTTGTTTTACTATATAATAAAGGAGATCTGAAACTGAGATCTGATGTAGCTGTCTCTAAAGACAGAGGTGATGATTCACAGATGTGAACCGTGCCTTTTCTCTTGTATTCAAGGGTATTCACTGTGTGAGCTACTAAATGCATGATCTGTATTACTCTATTTTGTTCAGATTATCTATGTGGTGTACAGATAGAACTCAACTGCATGGTGTGAATTCCATGTTCAGCACAACCAGAACCTGAAAAACCTCGACGTGATTTGAACACGCAGCCTTTTGATGTGAAGTCAGACGCGCTTCTGTTGCGCCACGAGGTCACGCCAAACAGTAACTTTTAAGCCCCCATCAGCGTCGCAAATTTTTTTTTCCTCCTGTGAGGAGCGCCGCTCTTCCAAACAGAGTCTCTTCTTCCCAGACCACATTTTATTCTTGCTGCGCAGCTCTTGAGCAGGTGTTGTTCTCGACAACAGATCCAGGAACACTGATTGTTTTTTTTTTTCATTAAGGACCCCATGGTGCAACGGTAGCACGTCTGACTCTAAATACGGAAATTGAGTGTTTTAAGTACATGGGAGTCAACTGATATTGAACAGGTTCTGCTGCTGAACCTGCAGCCTTCACCATAAGGTCCAGTTCCCCAGCCTTCTGACCTTATATGTCCATCCCTTCTTGTCAAAACTCATATTTTCACAGGGTACCCTTCAGAAATCGCAGTATAGAATGAAAAAACTCCAATAAATCTTGGCCGCTGTTGGTGATTTTCCTTTAAAAACAAATGAATCTCCGAAACTTTTACGGAGTGTATCACTTGCACTGAGACCGAGATGTGTTAAGCTGTACATGAGTCTTTGTGGCTCGGGTGTTAACCAAAAGGGTGGTGGTTTGAGCCCTCCCAGGGACGCTGAGCCTTTTAATGAACACACCCTCCTCACTTCATTTCTCCACGGGCGGTCTTGTACCACAATCAAATACAGAGCCTGTAGGGGGCAGTAAGCTTGCAAATATAGCTCGCTGTGTATATAATGAAGAAGCAGAGGTTAGTTTCTCATGTGCATGTTGCAGAGCCTTATGAAACTCGTACTAACAGCTGGGGTTTGATCCCTGCACGGGCTATTAGTTAAAAGGCCATTGTAAATGACGTGTAACAGATTTTCCAGCTGGCTTTTATGTTTCACACTAAATTGCGATCTTGAAACTAAAATAATAAGAAATATGGAACACAACCGTTGTTCCCCAAGAAGGAAAGCTGTTTTACACTGATGTCACTCCTTTTAATAAAATCCAGATTGTGAAAACAACTCTGCCTTATCAAAAGAAAATGTTACACAAAAGTTGGAAAGCACACTCTCAATCCATCTGTATATTTGATTTCCGCCATCCATTCAAGGGTGCTTGGTGCTTCGCAAACAAATCATTTCAGGGAAGAAACTTAGTTTAGTGAACTACTGTTGTATTTTCACTGATTGAATTTGATCTTTGTACTCTCTTTGCATTCTCAGATATAATATTTCAGAATTACAGTTCAAATTTGTTGGAAAACTTCACAGGCATTATTAGGTTAGCACTGTACAATTGTATTTTAACATCTTGGTATATTTACCTTCATTTTAATATAGAAGTAACCATAAATGTTGTTATTTTGTACTTTTGTCGCACTTTTTAAAACATTTTAGCTGAGGATGCACGGCGACAATTGTATGATATTATTCCTTGATATCAATGATCAGTTGAAGGATTTGAAGAAACTATCAAAGAAACAGCAGCAATAGCAGATGATTTTGGTTTTTGAACCCATCTTTACACCTCAATAATCCATTTGTCCTTGAAAAAAAGAAAAGACAGGCATGTTTTGAGTTTTGAGAGGAATGATCCTCTTCTCGATCGAAAAGAAACGTATAAATTTGATTGCTTCAGTAGAATTTTGGATTTTCTTTCGAAGATCTCACAAAGTATTGCCAGGATCTATATTTAGCGTTTGGTAGTGATAACACTGCTGATATTGATGGAGTAGAAATCTATGATGTATTGACAGCTTTATCTGAAGCAAAAAGTCCTAGAACGCTGCCTATGAAGTTTTGGGATTCATACCAAGAAATACTCTTTGTTTTCCACCAAAAATGCTACTATTACATTACACATTATGCAAACATTACCAGTTTTAGTAGCTTCTGGGCGCGATTTTCCAAAACTGAAACTAATTACAAATTATTTAAGATGAACCATATCCAAAAATTGTAAATCAGGATTAATATAATATCAACTGAAATTACTACAGAAGAAAAGATTTAACTGAAATATGAATAAGACTATGCAAGCCTAGAAAGTAGAACAATTCAGTTTATATAACTTATTTTTTTATTTTTTGAGAAATGGGCTCACACACCGAAAGACACTAACGTTTCTCTTCGTTAGAGTATGTGAATTACAGTTTAACCCAAATGTTTGTAATTGTGAATCTGTTAAAATTCAATAAATCGTCTATCAACAGTAAGAAATTATTAAGAAAGTAAGAAATTGTTTTATTTCATAAACTATAAGACAATGAAGAGAGTTTACTTCGCTTTTGTTCTTTTGACTTAAGCATTCAGGATCTGAACCCATCTGCAGACGGTTGTGTTTCTTGAATCTCTTGTAATCATCGAAAGTCGTTGTTTTGTGCTTCACTTTTTGCTCGAGTTGTACCATGGATATTTTATGTGATCAATACTTTACATGCTCTTTTGCATTTTCCTTCACATACAGAAAAAGTTCAAGGTGTTCATGTCACTGTGCTGCACATTTACGCTGGACCACCTGTAACAGTACAGGACACGCAGTGAGGAATTCGTGCAGCTTTCAGCTCAATGCCGTGTCCAGAGGGAGGACTCGCTCGCTGAATGATCTCTCAGGAAATCCCGGGTGAGATTCAAAAGGTAAACCTGTCTCTCTATGAACACGAGCAAAGAGTTCTCACTCAACAGAAGATTGTGATGTGAGTACAGTAATATAAAACAACTGCAGATGCCAGGGATTGAACCCCGGATCTGTGGAGCAGTAAGTGACTTGTAGCGCTGACATAAGAGATACTTACATAAAGTGCTTTTACTGACCATATTACAAATCTCAGGAAGTAAGGTCTTGAAACATTGGGCAGTAGTGGGATTTAAACCCACGCCCCTGAGAGAGTGGAGCCTAAAATCCAGCATATTAGACCATTCAGCCACACTACCTCTGGCCCCTTCTCCTTTCCTCTCGTTGCTGAGTATAGGTGCCTTCATGAAATTGAGCCAGGTTTGAATCCCAGCCAATGCATCTCCAAATCTTTTCAATTGAATCTGTGATCTTGTAGCACATCCTCTGAAACCAGCAATCGAAATTGGAAACGTCTTCTTCAACACTGAAAAGCTCAATTAGGACGAAGCAGTTTTACACAGGACAGCAGTACCATATGTGTTCTTGATTGATTCAGACTCGTTCTCAGTGGTTCTTGCTCACCAAATAACTTAAAAGCTGAGGAAGAACGCTACGAAAAATACTAATCAAAATACAAAATAATAATCATTATTAACCAGAAACAGCAGAAAAACTGGTCACAATTGTGATGATGTCGCTTCTCTGCTTCAGCAAGGTCAATAAAGGACTCTCTGAAAGTAGTAAAGCACTAAAGCACTGCAAAACTGAATTCAAAATCATATTAGGAATTTTGAGTGGTGCCTGCTTACATGCAATCCAATACGGATGTTGTCTTTAAATAAGAATTCCCTATGTTTCCCTGCCTTTTCCCTGGAGTGAAACTATTGGATTGAAGGAATTCTTATGACAGGTTTACAAGGTGCTGTTGATATTTGGATAAATCTATGAACTCAAGATTTTTATATACATTAAATAACGGCCAGACGCACAGAATTAAATTACTGATGATTTTTCCTAAGACGAAGCACAGCTTATCTTTCCAAGACAGCTGATAAAGGCAAGCCAGTGGATACACTAGCAGAACATGGAAAAACGTTCAGCTTTGTAACCAACCAGGTATGCTTTGTGATTGCTTGAAGTGAAACCCACAATCTTTTTTGAACTTAGACAAGTTATTTCTGATGGAGTGCTATGCGGAAAGACTTAATCAGCTCTACCCCTGAGGATGACTCGACTTGAAAATGCAGAACATCAACGTTTCACAGATAAAAGGAGCACAACCGACATTAAAATTGAGGGCGCACTGTGATTTGCACTGACTCAAAAGTGATCTTGGTAGACAAACTTCCCTGCTGAAAGTGGAAACAAGAATTTATGTTGAGAAGAAGAAACACTTTTTTCTCCCTGCTTTGATGTTAAGCTGATAAAGTAGCTTTTAACACATTGCTCCACTTGGTGGTTGTAACACAAAAACTCTTAGCAGCAGTGGGATTCAAACACACACCTCCAACGAGACTGGAGCCTTAATCCAGCACCTTAGACCACTCAGCCACACTATCCACTGTGTCCTGTCTCTTTGTCTCATAACTTGCCCGGAGGAAGCCGGGTGGCTTTTGCTCTTGTCCAACAGTGGCGTTATGACTATGGAACCGATTGCACCTGCTTTTTCTGAGATGCTTCCCCTCTCATGGTGAGATCTCGAATTCTTAAAACACCTCTGGATAAAGTTCTTCTGTGGAGCAGGCTACAGACCTCTGCGTACAGCACCCTTGATGTCGTTTTATTTCTATAGCAGCACCCATCCGGAATTTTTTTTTGTTTTACTTTTTATTTGAACAACAAAATAGACTCAATATAAACAAGAGCACATATAACGTATTAATAGATTCGTGAGGGGCACATAAATAATACAATTAGACTTTATGGAAAAAAAGATTAAACAAAGTAAATAAAAACAAGGTCCACACTGCTTTCATGTTCCTACATTTCGAAAGAGTCTGTAAATACCCATTTACGTCTATTTAGAACTATTCAAACATAGAACTCTTTGCTGATTTAGGTGGTGTATTTCCTCAATTACAGGACAGCACAAACAGTTCTTAATGCAGAAATGGAAGCCTGTCTAAATTTTCCTTTCTGTTAGAGACATTTTGGGAAGCACTTTTTTTGGGACACTGATTTTTCTCCTTTGGGGAGCTAAAGAAGACTATAGGGTCTGGCACAGTGGTAGTGTAGCTGATTCTAGCTCAGAAAGTTGTGAGTTCAAATTAGGTTGGGGTCAGCTAAGAGTTCTTCACCATCTGCTGGTGCTGAACCCAGACTTCTCACCATGTAGTTGAGTTCTTCTCAGCATCTCCAAAACATCATGTCCAACTTTAGAGACAGCTACATCAGACAATGAAAGCTTGAGACCACTTCATTATTACAGGTTCTAGCAAACCTGAAACCTAAGGCGTTTCAGGTCACTTTTTTAATTAAAAAAGTGTCTGAAGCCTCTAAATAAAATTAGGCTTTTTTATTGTGTATGAAATTCACTCCCATGGGCTCTGAAAGGGGAAATATACTGTTGGGATCCTCGCAAGTGAGGTGTCTCTTCTTGTGGTGAAGCACAGTCATACCTGACTTGTCCGGAATGACCCAAGACAGACTTTATCCAGAAGTGATGGCACCACTCCAAGTAGAATGAGAGAGAAACACAGCACGACATGGGGAGTCAAGAGGCTCCCACAATTCACCTTTCCTCACATTACTGATTTCTTCACTAACATTTTGACCGTTTTACAATCACAATGACCGTTTCACATTAAATAAGTTTTTAAACCATCAATATTTAAGAAAAAAAATAGTACATTTTTTTTCAATTATTAAAAAAAAACATTAAATGCCTTGATTGCATAAAGTTTCACAGACAGAAGCAGCACGCCAGCACAACCAACATTAAAATGGAGGGCACACTACGATTTGCATTGACTCAAAAGTGATCTCGGCAGACGTCATTCCCTGCATAACGCAAAAGGTGGCAAACCGCATTTGGTTTGAGTGGACGGAAGAAAGTTTTTGTTTTCTGCCTTGATGTCAAGCTGACAAAGTGTCTTTAAACACTTTGCTTAGTTTCTCGAGAGACTGCCAAAAAGCAGCTCCCTCCCTTTTGAAGTCAGTTGGAAGAGGGTCGGTTACCACTGTACTGTGTCTCTTTGTCACATTACTTGCTCAGAGAAAGCCAGGTGGCTTTCGCTCTTCTGGTCCGACTTAGTGGCATTACAACTGTGTAACGAACTGCACCTGCTTTTTTTGAGATACTGCCATTCTCGTAGTGAGATCTCGACTTCTTTAACACCTCTGGATATAGTTCTTATATGAAACAGGCTTCAAACCTCTGCGTGCCCTTGATGTCATTTTATTTTTACAGCAGCCGCATCCGGAAAGTTGTGTCTTTTACGTTTTATTTGAACAACAAAACTACATACAATACAAACAAGAGCACATATAACGTATCAAGAAAATCGTCAGGGGCACATGCTATAATACAATTACACTTTATAAAAAACGATTACACAAGGTAATTAAAGATAAGGTCCGCACAGCTTGTTCTTACATTTCGAAAGAGTCCGTAAATACCCCTTTACGTCTATTTTGAACTGTTCAAACGTAGGATTCTTCCCAGACCATTTCACTTTATACCACATTCCTAAACGAGGATGCATCTCCCGTTTTAGAACTATTTTGGGCGGTATGGCTTATACAACACACCCACAGTATTCTAATGGTGGACTGCAGATCTGTGCTATAGTTCAGTCGAATTCGAAGGATCCAGCAATCGTACTGGATTTGACTGGGATTCTGAAATGTCTCTTGCAAAAGTATTCGGGTTTGCTTGAACCTTTGATAAAAAAAAGTGATCTAATCTGAAACTACCCAGCTTACAATCTCCGAGGTAGTTGTCACTAAACTCGGACGTGATGTGGCACACATGTGCCGTGTGCCTTTACTTTTGTAAAAAACTGGTATCGGGAAAAGTTTCTTAATATTTCTTTTGATTAGCATGCAAGAAAATGTGATCATTACCTATGGAATTTCCCGCCAGCGTGGAGCTTGAATTCACAACCTTGAGATTTAGTGTTCAAGAGTCACAGAAGAGGTCGGCCTGGTCTTCAGTTTGCCAACGATAAGCTCCGGCAGTGCTCCTCTGTAAAGCAGCTTGTTTGGATCGGTTATGTGGGACGGCACTTCGATACTAAGATCATTTGCAGTGCACTCAAAAAACATAGATGAAGAAGGTGTCACAGTAAGGTGAACCCAAGGGCGAGGGATGTTCCTGCTTCGTGTACATCTACACCACCTAGCAGTACAAACGGGGTGCTAGGGCCCCTCTACATTACCACAGGTTCTGTTTGTCTCCCAGAATCACCAATGCACACACAGACCAGCGACAAGCATTTGTATTGTATAAGTGCCCTTTTTATTTTCCAACTACATTCACATTCACTGTCACCAAAAAACACAACGAAAACAGAATTCACAGCAGCAAAAGGTCGTTCCCAGGGTCAAAATGAATACAGAGGGGCAGCAGTCTTTCCTGTAAAATACATAAGAGAGGTTACTCGATCGTCTCTACTTAGTACCTGTAGTCTCTGATGCCCCACTTTGAGGAGAGGGGTATCACCCAGTCCTATTTCCCCAGTCTCTGTTCAGGTAACAATAGAAATCCTCTGCGACTATATTACATTCCTCTCAGTTTGAATCGGCTAATTGTGCCAGTTTCCTTGTTCCTCACCTTCAGGTGTTAAAAGTCTCTGTACAGTACCTCTGTTCCAATGCCAATGTCTCCCGTTGTCGTCAGTTACTGAACCAGTAGTTCCTAGCCTCCAGGTATTAGAAGTCTCTGCAAAGTTCCTCCCTGGTCTCACACTCTGCAGCTTCCCTTCTGCTACCTGTGTCGTCTCCAGGGTCCAGTGGGAATCGGGAGCCCCCTCTGTTCTGTCTCAGGTCTTTTTATCCCTCTCCTTAGCCAATCCCTTTCAGGGGGGTTTCCACTGTCCCTGTCAGAATCGGGTTTGCCCAGTATTTTTCCAGGAGGAAGCTTGTGTTGTTTGAGGGGTGTGGGAGTGCTGAGCTAGGTGTCATGGAACCTTATCAGTTCACCCCTTGGTCTGGCTAAAACTGGCTCAGCAACTCCTCACACCTCCAAGTCTCAATACCTAATTGCTCCCTGAACGACTTGGGTGTGACTGTTGTTACTGACTGTTCCTGTATTAATTGGGACAACTGCAGTCACTCCCTTGAGTGAGAGGCAACATTGACACCATCCTGGAAATCAACATAACCTAATCAATCACAGCCTGTTACTGCCTCAATGACCCACACCCTGTAACACAAATCAACATAACCCAATCAATCCCAGCCTGTGACTGCTTCAATGGCTCACATCCTGCGACACAAGCTTCACCTGGAGCACAATGGCTGTGTTTTCAGCTACGGAAACTTCCTGTTGACAAGTCGGTGTTTGTGTTGCTTTTTCTGCTCAATGGAGCTGTATTAATGCAGGCACACGTGCTTCCACGGCAAGTTATTTTATTAGTGCTCACAAACCAACACACTGCAGACACCTCTGATACTGTCACTGCTTGTGGGACCCGTGTTCCTGCCGTCAGCCTACTATACCATGTTCATGCACATCTAGAAATATTACTGCTGTAGTACAGGAGCAAAAGACGAAACGAAAGCACACCCAGTTTAAAAAGGCACATTTGTCAACTGCTGAACTTCACAAGGATGTGATTCACACCCACATGTGCAGAGCACAATGGATTAGTAGTCCATCGCCTTACCACTCCACCACCTCATCCCAGAAGTTAGCCTCTTGACATGAGTTAGTGCTCAAGATGGTCGTCTTTCCTCTACTCAAGGATCATTTTCCTCTTCCACCTGCGATTTCACCATTTTCCTTGAAGATGTCAAACATAAAAAGCATATTGAGCTCCTTGGACTTGAAATTACCAGATAAAAGCCATTTCTCATCACTTGCTCAGCGAGCAGGCTCAGCGCACACAGAACGCAGGTATCTCAGAGCGGTGTGTCTAAGAGGCTGTAAAAGGAGAGTGCTCTGTTGGTGCTGTGGCTTAGCTGGTTAACGTGCATGTCTAGTAAATAAGCTTCTGGGTTCAAATCACCACAGTGCTTTTCTTCCTCTCTTGCCATGCAGAGTTGGTCGTTGTGGACAGCAACAGGTGTCTGCCTCAACTTTAATGGAAGTGTTCATTTATGGAACAACTTTTTTAAAAACAAATTCCACACATATTGCGATAGATAAAATACTAATCTTCCCTGTTGGTGCAGAATAATTAGTGCCAGCTGGCATGAAAACAACAACAATTTTTTTTTGTCTTTAGCGTAAAACCTGTGAATGTAGAAGAAAAGATGACGAGTCTCAATTTTTATGGCACCGTGAGCTTGTCCTTCAGTCAAACACGTAGGTAATTCAAACACACCCAGAGATGCACTTCGAATTAGCTTTGACCTAAATACTATCTACTCCAAATGTGATTGGGCCTCTTTCCACATCCTGATATATGCAGAGAACACAAGCTTTTGGCACGAGTGAATATAAATGTAAACATAAATACTATTCAATATATCGGAATTTTGTTGTATTTAAAAAATATTTTAGCTGGGGATCCTCAAATCAGGAGTGTAGAAAAGAGCACCGTTAAACACCATCGGGAGTGCAGAACGTGATAAAAGTGTTCTTTAAACAAAAAGTGAAAATAGTGAATTTATCTTTCACTTAGATGTTCATTGAAAGCTCAGTAAACGATAAAGCAGTGGTTCGTTTTGTGAATTCTCCTGGCATCAGATTGTCTTGCTTCAACCTTTAAATTGTACACTGTGTAGACCCTTCACTCTCCCTAACTCAATTAAAGAGCCATAGGCAAAAGTGCCTGTCAGTTTAGTTCAGTGGTAGAGCACTTGCATCTCGTGTATAAGGCTTTGTTTTCTACTGCCACTCTGGATTTCTTTTTAAACGCAACATCTTATCTGTGATTGTCTTTCATGTGACATCCCCCGTGTGTGAATTTCAGCATGACACATAACATCGTTTGAGATGCTATTTTTAAAACAGACCAAATGAAAGACCTAGTAGCTAAATACAATTAGAAAACACGGGAATCTAATTGAGAAAATTTGGACCGGAGCGATGTATAGTATTGTAATGGTTGGGGGTTCAGGCGGGCACCCTTGCCATTGCCACTTAAGTCAGCCCCCCACCGTCGGGGACTCAAACCTGCGACCGCCACCATAGCTCAACCGCCACCATAGCTGGGTCCCTGTTGAGTGATGCCAGAGGCCTGGGTTTGAGTCCTTGACGTTGGGGGACTGACCTGATGTGGCAGTGGCGAGGATGCCCATGTGAACCCTGGAGCGTTACATTGGTGTCAGCGGTGGGATGGGATAGCCCTTTGCTAAGGTTGGTGAGTTAAGCGGGGGAGAGTGTAACGCATACGGCCACCATTGAGTGTGTAAGAGCCAGCTTACCAGAGCGGTGATGTCACTACCCTTCCCTGTAATAGCAGGGCCACAGCCGCAGGACTGCAGGGAGATTGCTCTTTAGCTCAACAGGCTAGGTCCCTGTTGAGTGATACAGGAGGCCTGGGTTTGAGTCTCTGGTGGTGGGGGGCTGCTGTGAACACTGGAGTACTACAGTATTACTAATAGCAGCGCAAAGCTCACAGTGGTGGCTTTAGGGTATCAGAGCCAGTGGCGCAATGGATAATGTGTTTGACTTCGGATCAGAAGATTGTAGGTTTGACTCCTCCCTGGCTTGTTAAGCTTTTAAACTACACTTCTCAGCGTACACAACCCTTCTATCGACTGGATGAGTCTCCCGTTACGTCTCCAATTCTTTCTGCACATTCTGCTTGTTTCACCACCGTTACTGTTGGACCACAGCCACAGAATCGAGGAGAGATACGGTTCCGATAAACTGTCTTAAATAATCATGTTGAAAAAGGTGACAACGTTTTTTTTTCTTTAACATAACCTTACATTTGCCTGTTCAGTTCAAGTTATTTTCTGTACCTGCAAATTCCCCAATTTTTCTGCTGTCTCCTGAGAAAGACATGTGTCAAATCACAATCTATTCAGTTAACACAAAGATGTAACAGAACACATTTAAGACTTACACCGCCTTTAAATATGTATTTCCTTCATTTCAGTTTTCTTACCTCCCCAAGATACCTGAAAGTTCACTATCCCATATTAAGGACTGTACATGCATTACCGGTAATACAGCTACTAATAAAGATATACATTAATCTTAATTATTAATAAATTACACTTTTAATAATAAAGACATGTATTCATCAAATTCATTGTGAATAGTTGTGGTGTCTAGAAAACAATTTTAGCTACAGTAAATATTTCAAGCGAGTAGTGCGTATGTTCGTTACTTTGTGACTATATTATTTCCACTACATTCAGAACAGTTCAAATGCGATCGACTGTTCCTCTACTGAGCTACATAAACCCTGTGAAGAGGTGGTTTAAGTTAGTCTCCTACATCGGTTACATCTAATGGGCAGCATATGTTATTTTAGGTTTGTTGCAATTGAGAACAGGTTTAGTATGGAGCTGCTGACAAATTTCAGCAGCCACGTTCGTTGCAATGACCCGTTGTAGGGTCATTGCCAATCAGCTGCAAGAAAAAAAAACATCATTTGTGCCTTTATTTAAAAAAAAGAAAAACAGAGTAGTAGTTTATGTGGTAATTTCAGGTACAATGTAAGAACTTAAGTTAACTAGTCCCACAGTAATGCATGGGGTCCTATCAATAAAAAAAAAATACTTGTAACCCAAAAACACAACAACCACGATGCGAGAAGCCTTCCGGGAACCTAGGTAAATCACTGTAGTAGTCTAACGACTACAGAAAATAAAATAAAAAAAATACTTAAAGGAACAACTTCAAAACAAAAAGAACATTAAAAACAAATCTGGGAAACAACAAAAACAGAATCTAATGCGAGAGCTTTTTCAAGTCTTTGGTACCCCATCATGCTCCCTTAGTCCCAGTAGACCTCTCATCTAAGAAGATACCTCTCATCTATCTGTGTAGAGATCAGCTGGGGGTCCACAGCTGATGGGAATTTAAGTAGTGACCTGCGTCAGCTGCAAAGGAAAAAGTATAGGTTTATTCCATGCTGAAAGGAGAAGGAAACACAACATGGAACCTTCTTCGGGTGTGACGTGGAATAAACCTTTACCTGTTCCTTTGATGTTAATTTAGACCGGATTTCCAGCAAATACCTAACAGGCTACAATCCCGTTAGATAAAGTGTTAAGGACGACCTATAAGTAGCAGTATCTAAAGTGGACAGTTGCTTTCAGTAGCTAAAGACAGGACACGCTGCTCCAGGTGAGGCTCGAACTCACAACTTCGGCATGACTCCGCTGTGCACTGCTGTATAAGTACCACACGCTGACCGATTGCGCCACTGGAGCCACGGTGACTGCTTTCCCTTCACACACTGACGTTGCACAAACACAGGGTGAAAACGATTTCGGCACGTTTTCCGTCTCTCCGTGGGAGAAAGGGACAGCAAAAGAGCGAGGAAACTACAAGGGAAGAAAATGAAAAAATAGTGCTCACTGCAAAAGAGGGAGGAGAGAGATGGTCAGACACGTAAATCAGCCCGGCGGATTTACACTACAAATTTGTCATTTGTAGTGACATTTATGAGTCTTCATGTGTCTGAAACTGTCCAGTTTGTATTTTCGTTTAAAAAATCCAGTAAACTTGAATAAGACAAGAAGGCACACACTGCACATCTGCGGAACATCACGTCCGATGTTTACAGTGACATCAGAGATTGAAAGCGAAGTCGTTTTTTATTAAAAGTTCAAGGAAACCTGAATATGTTTGCTAGACGTATTTCAGAATCACAGTGAAATGTAGTACGATTGCTGCACAGATCTGCAGTCTGCAATTATAATACTGTTTGTGCGTTGTATAAAATACACCATTCAAAACTTTTCTAAAACTGCAGAGATTCATTTCAGAATGTGTCTTCCTGTAAAAATAAAATATCTATTTTATTTAACGGGCGCTATAAGCAGAGTCTGAAGCCAGCTCCACAGAAGAGCTATATTCAGAGGGCCAAAAAAGTGAATATTTCACCAAGTGGACAATTACTGTACATCATAATCATATTTGTTTTACTCCTCCTGCCATTGCAATTTGTGCACAAAGATTTTTTTTATTTTCAAAATGTATTAGCCTTGATGGGAAAAAAAAAAACAGGGGCACGGTGGCTAAGTGGTAAGGCGTTGGTCTCGTAAACCGAAGAGTGCGGGTTCAAACCCCGTCCGTGCCTGGTTTGCTTACTGCGACATACCTTTATCTAAATCGTCAATTGTCTTGCAATGTAGAAATCTCTGTAATAATAAGAAAAGAACTGTCAGTAGTAGTTAATAATCCTTTGACAAAGCAACAGGCATCCTCCACTGCTTGTCAGGATGGCTGAGTGGTCTTAGGTGCCATCCTCAAGAACTCAATTATGTAAAGTGACAGTTTTATGTTATTCACAACCCGGATTTCCCTTCATGTTCATTAAGATGTGTAATTTGTATGTTGCTTATATGAGAACAGTTTCTTCAAAAGTTCTGTCAATTAACAGTGGAGAGCTAGCCGATGTATGTCTTCATTAAAACTCTCTTTAAGGCGATTACAAGTATCTTGAGCAAATCTGCGTCATATTTAAAAAAAAAGTTTAGCTCAAGATGCAACAGGAGTATAAATGAATTCTCCCGCCCTACATTCCAAGATATGGAATCTTATTTTTCTTGAAGTTTCTGATGTTGATATTGGAAATTGCCAATTATATCGACTCAGGTAGTCAGTTGTTACGTGCTGTAATTCGATACATGCAAAGCATTTTTATTCCCACAAAATATCGATAAGGTCAATAATGTATTAAACAGTACATGACACTTTTTCTCTAGAAGATGTTCACGATGGAACAGTGAGAAAGGCGTGCCTAGATATGCTTGAACCAGCACCTAACTATCGTTTTAGTCCCGACCTGACCGCATTGACCAATGCTACCGGGGTAAAGTTAGCTTGAAGTTCGAAAACGATTTTGGCACGCCTGTAGCGCTTTCGCGAAATCTCTTAGAGTTACAAAAACACATGCTTTGTGTATAAAATACATTGTGAATGCTTTCTCAGCCTTCACTTTGTCGTTTTTATGACGTTTTTTTAACCACACTCGAATATTCTTTTGTCCATATCTTCGCAATGGAAGCACAGAACGCCTTCAAACCAAATGCATTTTAAAGACCACAACTTGTGGATATTTCCAGAGCCTCTACATCAAAGTATCAGTGAGCTAATTATCTTTTTTTAAACCTCTGGTTTTTCATCGATGCGTAATTACGCACGAACTGGAACCCGGGGGACCACTGTGTGCACACGTTCACAACACGAGAAATACTGTTCAATATGGCTTCGTGAGAAAAACCCGTATATGACCATAGGAAGCAGAACAGCGCAGTCTCCAATTACCCAGACTGTAAGCACGGGAATAAAGCTTTGTTTGATTTCTGAAACCCGTCCTTTACATCCTATTTTCATTCAGGTAAGGGTCAACTATATTGACAATACTACTGAAAACAGGAAGATTAAAATATTCTTTTCTCAGCAGCTTATTAAAAACAGCTCCCATGATGTTCAGACCGACTTTTTACACAGAACACTGACACAGCTTTGTGTTCTGAATCTCTTTTTCTCGTGCTTTTATTTAATGTGGCACAATGCACTGGGATAGAGGTATTCTGTTCACAAACCAATAGCATTTAAACCACAGCACCCACAATGCTGCAAGAGTATTGCACACTAAGCAGGTCCTCTGACTTTTCCCAGCTTTGTTTTGGGTTGTGGAACCTTTATTTTTGTATGCTTTTTTGAAGATAACACTACAGGTTATACACTGGGACAGGTCGTCTTCACAGCTCAATAGCATTTCAAATACAACAGCCACACTGCTGAAACCAAGTGTTTTACACACCAAACAGGCCCCCTAACCTTATACAACCTGGCTGTGGCTGTGCCCCTTTCTTAATTTTTTTATGATTTTTTGAAGATAACACTACAGGTGATACACTGGGATAGGTGGGTCTTCTTCGTGGCTCAATAGCATTTCAAGTACAACAGCCACACTGTTGAAACCAAGTGTTTTACACACCAGATAGCCCCCCTAACCTTGTACAACCTTGCTGTGGCTGTGGCCCCTTTCTTTATTTTTTATGATTTTTTCAATATGGCACCATTAGACAGCCGGTACATGGGGATAGGGGGCTGCTATTCACGAGTCAATAGCTCTTCAAGCACAACAGCCACAGTGCTGCAACCAGGTGTTTTACACACCAGACAGCTCCCCTAACCTTATACAACCTTGCTGTGGCTGTGGCCCCTTTCTTTATTTTTTATGATTTTTTCAATATGGCACCATTAGACAGGCGGAACATGGGGATGGGCGGGTGCTATTCATGAGTCAATAGCTCTTCAAGCACAACAGCCACAGTGCTGCAACCAGGTGTTTTACACACCAGACAGCTTCCCTAAACTTATACAACCTTGCTTTGAGTTGTGGACCATTTCTTTATTTTTTAATTATTTTTTTACTGTGATCAAGTGTTGTGCTCACTAGGCAGGCCTCCTGACCTTTCACAGTCATGCTTTGTTGTGTGAAACTTTAATTCTCTTTTTAGGATTTTTTGAACATGGCAACTTCCACCGAGATGTGTAGGGGGTGTCACCGACACCGTTTTTTTCAATGTATTTTCAGTACATATTTGATCAAACTGAGAAACAGGAACGTATCCTAGCCCGAGCAGATAAATTATAACCTATAGTATTCATACCGGGAACTCAGATGCAGATAAGAGCTACAGCTATCACAACTAGTGTTTAAAATAGTAATAGCTCCTGTCTATTTACACTGTAATTTACACTAGCGTTTCCATAAACAATTTGCTTGTAAGAATGCTAAAAAATTAAATGGGTATTCTAAAAAAAAATATTCTGAATCTTTTCGCCATTAACAGTTTCACTGTGACTTTGCAGGCAACACGTCCATTATGAAAATCATCTTTCGAACGCGATCAATAACCGCACTGGAAAAAGAATATCGGGGAAAAAATCGCGAAAATCGGCTCTTCAGAAATTGGAAATATATTCCCGAGAGGAGTGCTTTTCTCGACGATTAACACTCTTTGCAGGAGTCACTTCTCCCAGCGAACATCTGCAGGTTTCCGTAATGTGCCTGCAAAGAGTGATTAATTCGAGACTGGCACATGTCCCGATTTTATTTAACAATGCTACAGTAGATACACATTTACTAATGCAGCCTTCATTACAATACAGTTTATTTATCGAAAGCCTGTTATGTAAAAAAGAGTGCAACAAAAATATATGGATTACAATCTTTCAAAGCTGAAGATGTTACTAAATTGACATTTTACGTATCCAGACGCTTTTTTTATTATTATTTTTATTTATTTTTATTTTATTTTATTTTTTATAGATGCTTTTCAACCTCTGCTTTTAGAACTTTGCTGTGCTTTCTGAATCATTTTCAGTGTTATAAACTGGGTGTAGAGGGAGCGATCTCTTTGTAGAGCAGTTGATAGGCTGGAGCTGTTCAGACTACTCTCGTTATTTCTCAAATGCTTCAATCATTTTTCTTTCACACTAGGAAGCGAGTGTGTTTGGTTTTCATTTCACTGATTCTCATTGAAGATTTGGGAATTAACGACGAAAGAATCAGTTGCCTAGGAAAGAAGAAGCTTTGGTTCACAACGATCTTGAAGACACGTCCATGTAGAGCAGCGTGTGATGATTCGTACTATAAAAGACCAAGTGCTCAAAGTGACGTCTGCGTTAACCGTTTAGACTTTTCATCTTGGGCGCACTTTTCGAAAGCAAAGATAGAAAAGTTGTGTTGCATCACACTAAGACAGCTGTCAGCAGAGTGGCGCAGTGGAAGTGTGCTGAATATATGAATATCCATATCAAAGTATTTATGTTTATATATATTACAATTAAGGTACATATTTAAAATAGCAATGCACATTTGTATAATACTTATTTAATAATAATTGTCAAGGACCGTCAAGTTCTCCAACAAATCTGTGTTCTAATTTTAAAATATTTTTGCTAAGGATACAACGGGTGTATAAATGAATTCTCCCAACAGCCAGTTGAAGAAAAATTCCCCATGTGAAGATGGTTTTCTTGGACATTGACTTAGGTACTTAATTCTTTACTTGTAGTTCCACACAAGTAAAACACACATTTGCTGCGAAGTTCAAGAGGGTTTGGGAAGAAATCCCATCAATTTTTAGCGATGGTTATGTTACATCATAACAATCTGAAGCATGTCCCTGAGTGTGCTTGAACCACCAGCTCTTTGTTTAATAGCTGCACAGAGACACATTTTCACCATTCATACGTTTGCAGTTTAAGAAAATAAAATACTGGCATTTTCCTGCCAGCTGGCAGTACTTCTTCTGCACTGACGAAGAATAATCAAGAACTTTATTTCATCTTTCACAGGTTTTTATTTTCATTAAAGGGAGTGAATACTTGTATTAAGCTAAATCAAGACGATGGAGATGCACTGCCGTTGTTTTTCTGCACATTTCGTTAAAATGAGAAAAAATCACTGACATTTTTTTGCAGTATTTCTTCTGTCCTGATAAGCAAGATTTGTATTTTATCTTTCAGAAGTTGTATGAATGTCTTGAAGTTCAGAAACAACTTGTTCCAGAAAGGAAATGAACATTTGCTTCAAAGTAAATCAAGACGTATGTCTCTCTCACTGCGTGTGCTCTTATCTGTCCATCTCTCTCTCTCTTCTTCTCTCTGGCAGTCTGTGTAGAGTATCTAAAGGGGATGTAACACCACCTGGCAAAGAAGAAAAAATCTCTTAGGCAGAATAAAAAATCAATATTCTCTTCTCATTCGGATTCACAGTGTAGACTAACATTCAGACTGAAGCTCAACTCCATACTGCTCACTATCTTCACAATCCAGGACCAGAAAATATTCAGACAATCAGTGCTGCTTCATGAATAATATCATAACAGCCTGGACTCAAGTCACATCTCCCCCTTTTCTCCTTCCTCACAGCCTCTTAGAGACAGAGAAGAGCTCCTGGTTCTCCTCTCTGTGAACTGGGCTCAGGGGTCACTGATCTGGCAGCTGTGGGCTCTGTTCCAGGTCAGAAGCAAGAAGTTTCTATGAACCCTTTCCAGGACTTCCAGCCCTTCGGTATTACTTTCTTTACTGTATGTCAGCCTCCCAAAATTTATAAATGTTTTATAACACACATGAGTGTGGAATTATCTTATTATTTATATATAGTATTTATGTAATAAACACCAGTAGTGACACTATGATCAGTATATTGATTATTTGTAGCCGATGGTCCGATGGTCTACAATAGTGACCATTTGACCAGTCTGTAGCTCTGAGCAGTGGGACTCAGATCACACAGAAGACCTGTCTGTGTGTGATTCCACACCAGCCCTGGGATTCAGTTACTCTCACAAATGTCTCACAGACTGTCTTATAAATTTACAATTAGATGAAGTCATGTAACAGTTTTACAGATAATTTAAATAATCAGACAGCAGTTTTGGCAGTGGATACATCTCCACATGGGGGAAAGGGACAGTAAAATAGTAAGGAAAATACAAAAGAAGAAACTGAAATATGTGCGCTCACTGTAAAGTACGAAGAGGTGGTCAGACAAGCAAAACAGCTTTGCGGATAATGCGATGCGACATTGTTTTGTGTCAATCAGCTCACGGATTCAGCTTCATGTGCCTTAAGCTGTGCATGCCTTCATGAAGACTCTCTTTAAGATGATTGCACCTTTCATTGTCAAATCGCCTTCTTTGCATACAAAAGTTGCACCAATACTAAGAGAAAGGATGAGGAATGGCTTTTATCAAGCGATTGCAGTGTTTGTTTGACTGAGGATCCTTGTGTGCTGAACTGGCCTCTGGAGAAGTGTAGTGCAGTAAAACAGAAGGTTTGTGTCACTCAAGATTGTTACAGAACAGAACAATACAATTACAATACTTTTGTGAGAGTAAATATTACTGGTGCATCACAGTTCTTATAATGGTGAAAACAGGAGCACCTTCTCTACATTTTTGACTGAAGTATTTAAACGGAAAGAAATACTATCACTATGCAATTCATAAATGCAATTGAGCTCCTCTAAATGTTCTAGTCTGATGAAACAATGTATAGAATTAGGTGACAATATCGGAATTCATTCAAATGCATAAGATTAATTTTCAGCAACAAAAAAAGTGCTCGGAAATATTTTACAAGAATGAAACCTTACATTCACCTAAATAAACATTCACCCTCTACATTAGCAGAGAACAGTAGGACAGAAGGTTAGTGTCACTGGACACTGCGTCAGAGAGGCTGATCTCTTCTCCCTCATTATGCAGGCTTACCCACTCATGATGAACTGTCCTCCAGCGATACTCAGCTGCCATCATCGACTCAGACATGACGTTCATGTACATATTATACCTTAATATGGCACTGCGTTACAATGATTTGATCAAAACAACTGGTGAATAAATAATAATCAAATATTTTTTTCCTTTCTTTTAGTAGCTAAAGACCAAAAAAGAAGCATTTATTCTTTTCCTTTCCTACCAGCCCTTACAAGTCACCCAGTTTTTAGTTTAGAGCTGGATTAAAGCTCCAGTCTCTTTGAGGGTTGAGTTGGAATCCCACAGCTGCCAAATATCTCCAACTATCTCAGTGTTAAGAAGCAAAAAAACTCACATTTGCTGCAGAAGGAACAGGAGAATTCGTGCCATTCAGCCTTATAGCGTGATGTCATTTTCTCATTCTCGTTTTTAGATGCTTGTGATCGAATCTATGATCCTTATGAGTATGGTCACCCTGCATAAAGGTAGCACAGATACAACGTGCCACGTTTTCAGAGAATCGCATTAATTACAGGTCAGAAGAAGGCGACAAAGTGTCCGCTAGGCAGTTCAGCGATTTCAATGGTGTTCTCTGTTGTTTAGGTCCAGAATGACACCCGTTACAACCAGGAAACACACAGTGTCAGGCATCAAAAAGACTTCCCAAAACCCTGATCCTCTCCTTGATCCGGTGATGGCATCCAGACATTTCCTGCAACACAGCCAGGATACGGTCTTCAACAACATGAGTGAAAAGCTAATTCCCAACCTTTGCAATCCTTTGCAAAGAAGGACCGCATGTGCTCAGTGTTAAATGCACTGTTCATTATTAATAATAATAATAATAATCTTTACATTATATAGCGCCTTTAAAGGTGGCTTTTCAAAGCACTTTACAGAATGACAACAATAAAGTTAAAAAAATACACAAGATAAGCAGGATGAGAATACACAGTTAGAGGAGACAATAGATGGTGGTATTAAATACAGTAGGAACAGAGGGGGTAAAGAATAGTTCATTAAAGGCTCTTCTAAAGAAGAGGGTTTTGAGTCTGGATTTGAAGGAGTTTAGAGAAGGTGACTCTCTGATATCCTTGGGGATAAAGATCCAGAGCTTTGGGGCAAAACAGGAGAAGGCCCTGTCACCCATAGAGAGTAGATGGACTGGGGGACAGATAGGAAAACACAATTAGAAGAGCGGAGGTTGTGAGGTGGGGAGTAGGGCGATAACCCAGACAGGTACTGAGGTGCTAAGCCATGGAGAGCCTTATAGGTGAGCTTGAGGATTTTGAAGTTGACAGGAAGCCAGTGCAAGGACTCCAGGACAGGAGTGATGTGATCACAGTCCAGTGCTTATTTCTTTCTTGTGGCTGCTGGTTCATTTTCAACTGTGGACTCTTAAGAAGTCCTGTATTTGACTTGATCAACACCAATCCCTAGAGGATTTCGAAAGGTTCAATAAAAATGACACATGACTCTGGGGGGACTCGAACCCACAACCTTTGAATGACTTCATTCTATCAAGGCCTAGAAGTCCAACGCGCTCTCCATTGCGCCACAGAGCCAGCTGTGTGAAAAAGTGTTTGCCCCCTTCCTGATTTCTTATTTTTTTGCATGTTTGTCACACTGAAAGTTTCAGATCATCAAACAAATTGAAATATTAGACAAAGATAACACAAGTAAACACAAAATGCAGTTTTTAAATGAAGGTTTTTATTATTAAGGGAAAAAAAATCCAAACCTACATGGCCCTGTGTGAAAAAGTGATTGAGATTTATCAGTCTGGAAAAGTTTATAAAGCCATTTCTAAAGACCAAAATTACCCCAAGAGCACAGTGACGACTCATCCAAGAGGTCACAAAAAACCCCACAACAACATCCAAAGAACTGCAGGCTTCACTTGCCTCAGTTAAGATCAGTGTTCATGACTCCACCATAAGAAAGAGACTGGGCAAAAATGGCCTGCATGGCAGAATTCCAAGACGAAAACCACTGATGAGCCAGAAAACATCTTGATGACCCCCAAGACTTTTGGGAAAATACTCTGTGGACTGACGAGACAAAAGTTGAACTTTTTGGAAGGTGTGTCCCATTACATCTGGCGTAAAAGTAACACAGCATTTCAGAAAAGGAACATCATACCAACAGTAAAATATGGTGGTGGTAGTGTGATGGTCTGGGGCTGTTTTGCTGCTTCAGGACCTGGAAGACTTGCTGTGGTAAATGGAACCATGAATTCTGCTGTCTACCAAGAAATCCTGAAGGAGAATGTCCAGCCATCTGTTCGTGACCTCAAGCTGAAGTGCACTTGGGTTCTGCAGCAGGACAATGATCCAAAGTGGGCAAATTCTATGCCCGCTTTGATGCTCTGAACACGGGCAATGCTGAGAAGACCCCAAGTGTGCAGGGCGAGTTTGTTCTGAAACTCTCAGAGCAGGACGTGCAGAAGACTCTGAGCAGGGTGAAAATCCGTAAGGCTGCAGGGCCTGATGGGATACCACCTCACGTCCTGAGGACATGTGCAGCCCAGCTGACCACAGTGTTTACGGACATCTTTAACTCCTCCCTGTCACAGTCCATGGTCCCCATCTGCTTTAAAAAAAACACTATTGTTCCAACCCCCAAAAAGACAAAAGTGACATGCCTGAATGATTACTGCCCAGTAGCATTAACATCTGTGGTGATGAAATGCCTGGAGAAGCTGGTGTTGTCACACATCAACTCCTCCATCACAGAGTCCCTGGACCCCTTGCAGTTCGCCTACCAGAACAACAGATCAGTGGATGATGCTGTCTCCCTGGCTCTGCATACAACCTTGGAACAACTGGACACTAAGAACTCGTATGTGAGAATGCTGTTTGTGGACTACAGTTTAGCATTCAATTCCATCATACCCAGTCAACTGGTGACAAAGCTCAGGGGATTAGGTCTGTGCAACTCTGTCTGCAACTGGCTGCTGGACTTTCTTATCGAGAGACCACAGGTGGTGCAGATAGGCAATAAAACATCAACACCACTCACCCTGAGCACTGGAACCCCACAAGGCTGCTGTCTGAGTCCAAGGTTGTACTCCCTATTTACTCACGACTGCACAGCAAGACACAGCAACAACCGCATCATTAAGTTTGCCGATGACACCACTATAATAGGACTGATCAGTGATGATGACAAGTCCACTTACAGGGATGAAGTTGTACAGCTGCTTAGGTGGTGTCATAGCAATAACCTGGACTTGAACATAAAGAAAACGAAAGAGCTAATAGTGGATTTTCGGAGACACAGGCCATACACTCACAGCCCACTCAGTATTGATGGAACGGAAGTGGAAACAGTCACCAGCTTTAGGTTTTTGGGAATTCACATTAAAGATCTAACCTGGACTGTGAACACTGACTCTATCATGAAGAAGGCTCAGCAGCACCTTTATTTCTTGAGGTGCCTCAAGCGATGCGGGATGCCAATACATGTGTTGGTGAACTTCTACCGCTGCACCATCGAAAGCGTCCTCACCAACGGGATCACTGTGTGGTATGGTAACACCTCTTCGCGAGAAAGAAAGGCACTACAGAGAATGGTCAATATGGCCCAGAAGATCATCGGCTGCGGTCTCACCGAGATTAAACAGCTCTATGAGGACCGCTGCCATGGTAGAATTCTGGCCATCACAGAGGACAGTCACCACCCCGGGCATGAGCTCTTCACCCCACTGCCCTCAGGCAAGAGATATAAGAGCATACGGACACTTAACACTAGATTCTTCAATAGCTTCTATCCACAAGCAGTGAGACTGGCGAAGAAATTTAGCCATCCCCCTCGGACCACACCTACACCATCACCATCTACCTCTTTATGATTTCTTATCTATTGCACATCTCCAGTCATTGTTTACACGTCTGTATTGTTTACATTCAAACTGTCTACATGTTTACTTGCACATTGTCTATTGTTTGTTTGTACATTGTCTTGATGCACTGTTTGCACTTTGTCTTGTTTTTTACACTTGTTTTACAATCGAGAGACTTTCTGTAAGTAAGAATTCCATTGTACCAGTACCGGTTACATATGGCAATAAAGTTCAAGTTCAAGTTCAAAACACACCAGCAAGTCCACCTCTGAATGGCTTAAGAAAAACAAAATGAAGACTTTGGAGTGGCCTAGTCAAAGTCCTGACCTGAATCCGATTGAGATGTTGTGGCATGACCTTAAAAAAGCGGTTAAGGCTCGAAAACCCTCCATAGTGGCTGAATTACAACAATTCTGCAAAGATGAGTGGGCCAAATTTCCTCCACAGCATTGTAAAAGACTCATTGCCAGTTATCGCAAACGCTTGATTGCAGTTGTTGCTTCTAAGGGTGGCCCAACCAGTTATTAGGTTTAACTAAATGTTATCCACAACTTCAAACACCTGTGAGAAACGGGCAACTGCAGTGTTACGCCTGCTGGCTCCACAGATAATCCTTTTTTGAAGTTTAAGGAGAGGATTTCTTTGTCAATTCAATTAAACGTTTCAGAAATGCTGAACTATTGATGTGTTTCACACGCAGCACGGACTCTCCTTTGCTTACAAATACAGACACATACCGGAGGTAATTGGCTACGGCGTCGCAAATTGTGATGCGGGATGACGCAAAATACCGCGGTACGTGATTGGTTGACCGACAGGGGCACTCGTAGTCCGTTGGTCGGTCGTAGAAAGATTTACAGTAAATGTCTTTACTGTGCCCATTTTAGCATTGAATATTCATATGGAATTTTACCACTGAAGGGAAATCTTAGTACCTGAGCATAAAAAGAATAGGAGCATACTGTAACGCGTGTGAAGGCCATAAACAATATTAATTTTGGAACATAAACATACAGTATATGGCTGGTCTCTGTACTTTAAATAAAAAATACACACCAGTATTCCATTTCTCCCTTAACATTTTAAGCTTCGAAGTCTTTAACTAATGTGATACTGGAGTCAACAAGCATACTTTTAGAATTTGATTAAAAGGGAATATAATATGGAATTGCGTATCTAAAGAAATTAATAACGATATAATTATATTCATGTACCGCAACACAAGAATAGTACATGCTGTACATTGTCTGTTGATAATGTTTCTGTAGTGCTTTTTCAGCACTCTGCATGTGACCTTGCTGGTGGCACTGTGGGTTAGGCTCCTGGCTCCTACTTCACATGCTGTGTGTTTGAATCCTGCTTGAGTCATGACTTTTTTTTCAACAAACATTTCTTTGAAAAAATAAAACATTTCCCTGGGTCAGAGATTAAATAAAACCTCACTCGCACCAAACAAATTTATATTTCTAAATATCACAACATGATCGAATTTAAGTCATTTTAATAACAATGAATAGTCACCTATGTGTTACAATATAAACATTTATATTGATTTAAATCGCGTTTTGATTTAAATCGCAAACGCAGGTTTAAATATATGTGTTTTTTGATTCACAATCAGACAAATGCAACATAAATTGATATCTTTGTCTTCTAAGTATCTTAATTAACGTTCAGCATAGCATTCTCCCCGTTTAGATTTATTTTTCTTGGGATCCTGGGATCAAACATGGAAAGATTAGATTGTAATCGTTTTTTTTTTTAAATACATTTTAGAAAAGTGTAATCTATGCTAAAAAGTTGTACACCACCTGCTATAAAGATACATATTGTAATACTTTCGGGTTTGGATAGGACAGACACGAGAACTCAGACTTGCGGAGTTAAAGCAAGTTAAAGCCTTGATTTTATATATCACCTTTAAAAGTGGCATCTCAAAGCAAAGTAAATACCCAACACTGATTGTACCAATCTGTCATGCTAATAAAGCACCTTGAATTGAGAGAGAGAGAGAAGGGGAGGGCGAGCAAGCGAGAGAGCATAGCCAGGACAGACAGGCACTCCACAGACATTCACAACAGCGACATATCATAAAACATTTGCACATAAAGTTAAATTATTATTTGTTTTTCAGGAAGTTAAAAAAAAACACTTGAATTACTTATCCAGTCTCTCGAAATAAAATTATTTTTCAAGCAATGCAACTAACATCGGGCAATGTGTTTTTTTTAATCCAACATTGACAGCCACATCTTAAATCTTGTCAGTCAGCTCTTTTTTCTCTATTTGAATTGTGGCAATTCAAACAACCTGGGATAACAAGTGGTCTCAAAGTCACAGAGCTCACAGACCTTTCACAACAGATGACAATTCCCTTAGTCCTTCCTTAGTCTTCCTGAAATTGTCAGATTATGAGTGAACAAAAACATTTTATTAAAAATTTAATAAAAATTATTTTTTAATCGCGTATCTAAGGAAATAGCAGTATAACCTTGTTCATGCAGTGGCATGTTACATTATTAATTTGGGTGTCTCCTCTTGCCAGAAAGCTCTAAATTGCATTTTGAGTGCGGTTTTTGACTTTTTTTAAATTGCAACCCATAAATAAAGCTGATACTGTTTAGACTTTTAATTATTTTAAACTGTATTACAGCAGCACAATGCAACGCAAATTGCAAAAATGCACTTGGAATCTGTCCAAGCCCTGCTTTGTCAGGCATTTTCTTTTACTGTAATGGACATAAAAACTCCCTTGCTTTTAACAGAGCGTTTCATAATATCTAACTACGAAAATTATTTAAACTGCTACACTTATCATTCAACCAGAGCTCGAAATATTACAAGGATCCTCAAGAGCACAGCAAAGACTGTATTAAAAGTATACTAGTGACAAATTAGTATACTTTAGATCTTTTTTTCTGATACGGGGAAAATCTGATCATGTTTCTCTATAACAATAAAAAAACATTATTTTACATATCACCTTTATGTGATATCACCTTAAGGACAGCACATACAAGTGTTAATTGCACAATGGACCGCGCAAATCAATTTAAAATAGTCTTCTTTGGGTGTGAGGGCAGGAGTGGATCGCAGAAGGCATAATCAGCAAATTAGGAAAACAAAGAACAGGACAGGTGAGACGTGTATCCAGAGAGCGGGTGATCAGAAAAAGGAACAGCTGTTATGCCCAGGTTTTACGCTCTCTCTGCTGAATGAATAAAAGCATTTTATTAAAAACGCGTTTGCGTTTGTCTGGGTATTTACTTTGTAATCTGTGGTTTCCATCTACTGTATTGCTTTGAGATGCCACTTTTAAAGGTGATATGTAAAATAAAGTTTTTTATTATTGTTATAGAGAAACATGATCAGATTTTCCCTGGTTCAGAAAAAAGACGATTAAAATCTGTAATCTTTCCACTTGTATGTCATCGGAAAATACAAGAAGTTTCTGCTTTGTGTAAGGATAGTATCAAAAAGTAATCTAACTGGTGAGAAAGCTGTGCTGCTCAAAGCGCTTTACAGGATAAAAACAATAACAACAATAGTGTTAGGCTGGGCAAACGATTTTTTATAGAAATACAAAATGAGATATAATGATGTGTTCCGGCTAAGACATTAACAAGTACAACCCCCCTCTCTGCGGGAGTGCTGGCTGTGACAAATTAAACCGGTTTCACAGGTATTTTCAAAGTAGAAGGGGGCAAGTTTTCCAGCGAAAGACACCCCCCCCCTCCAAAAGTACATTACTTACTAGTTAAGAAAGCTAGGCTCCTCAATGAAATCGCTTTAACATGCTAATGCTTTGGTGTAACAGTCCGGGCGTGGCAAGCTTCTAATGTCTACCCGACTACGGCAAAAGGAACCATTCTTTCATTGGAAGACAATGAACATATTCTAGCCCTAAATGAATTAATAGCAAACATGGTTTACATAAAAGACATTTTTCCAAGAAAGTTTAGCCTTTGTCACTAATGAAACCACTAAATAAAGACATAAATATAGAAATCTTAAGATTTAAAAAATACATGACTTTGCTAAAATTTATTTAAAAATAAAAACGATTACAAACGCCAGCGGAGAGAGAGAACAGGGGAGGGATGTTGGTTTTGCATAAGGGGTGGGGCTATGGAAATAAGGTCTATTTAGGAATGTGGAGTTACATGTTCTGGTTGTTTGTGAATTATCGTTGTTGAGTATAGAGTGTTGAGGTATTGATTTTGTGTAATGCTTTATGTTGAAAATTGAGGTGGATTTTGTTTATGATAAACAGGATAAACTGGGATGGGAGAAAGGTTTGGTTTTGCATAAGGGGCGGGGTTATGGTAATTGAGGACTTTGCGAGAGTAAAATGGTTTTATTATTTGATTTTGTATTGTGGTTGTTATCTATGTTTTTGGTTGGTATTATGTTTATATGGTTGTTTTTGTTGGTTGGTTGTTATTATGGTTATTAATAATACGATCTATAGTTGAAATCAGAGCCTAAATAAAAAGAAAAAGCAAGTGATTAGGTTTATGAGCAATCTAATTACTTATTCGTTTAAAACGCTATATAAAATAAAGTTTATTATTAATTTGCTGGACAGAGCGGTGAACATTATTATGCATAAGACAAAGATAACGATCCTGATCAGTTTAGAAATCTGTGTACGCTGTAAGGTTTTTACTTCTTAAACTTTTAAAATACACGTTTTGAATAGAAAGAAATCCTCTTCCTGGTACAGTATGTATAGCACACCAGCACGTCTTTTTTCTCCAATCAGAGGGGTGTCAGATGGTGTCAGCCAATCACCATTCTGCGTTGGGTAGCAACGGGTGACTGTTCTCAGGCGGAAGATGTAAACAGCTTAATGTTCGTGTTTTAAATAATTTTTTTAAATTCAATTAAACGGGCACAGTTAAGACATTAAATATACATATACATACTGTATACAGTACAGTTTGCATACGGTAATATGTTTATGTTACGCGATTAAAAAATAAATAAATAAAAATGAAAAGTCCAGCACCAGCTGGATTTGAACACACAACCTGCTAGTTGGCAGTCACACACCTGAACCAGTAGGCTACAAGACAGCTTGCACGAACAAGCAGGCGAAACAGCCCTACACAGCCCTGCCGCAGTACACGGATATAATCATACCGTTATTAAATTTTTGAGATACGCGATTCCATATTATATTCCCTTTTAATCAAATTCTAAAAGTATGCTTGTTGACTCCGGTATCACGTTAGTTAAAGACTTCGAAGCTTACAATCTTTAGGGAGAAATGGAATACTGGTGTGTATTTTTTTTAAAGTACTGAGACCAGCTATATACTGTATGTTTACGTTCCAAAATTAATATCGTTTATGGCCTTCACACGCGTTACAATATGCTCCTATTCTTTTTATGCTCAGCTACTAAGATTTCCCTTCAGTGGTAAAATTCAATATCTACAATGGGCACAGTAAAGACGTTTACAGTAAGTCTTTCTACGACAGACCAACGGATCACGAGTGCCCCTGTCGGTCAACCAATCACGCACCGCGGTACCCCGTGTCATCTTACCTGCGGTATGTGTCTGTACCGCACACTTTGAATGGCTGCATCTGTATGTAGTTTGCTTGCATGATGCCGGGAACAGCATGGCTGCTCGTTGCCATATAGTCTAGCGGTTAGGGTTCCTGGTTTTCACCCAGGCGGCCCGGGTTTGACTCGGTTTTGCCTTCTGCTTTCCAAAAGATCAGCACGCTGTACGAAAGAGCCGCATTAAAACTACTCGAACGTGCAAAACGTGCGAGAAGAGGGGGCGCTTGTTTCCAACCGAAACTTCTCGCGTGTGAGACGAGCTGATCATCGCTGTGGGAGGGTTACTCTGGTAGACAGGGCTGACCTTCGGCAATAGGATTTATAGTCTCCAAGATGATATTTGCACTTTCTGGAGAGGCGATTTTCTCCACTTCAGTAGCCCGATTTCGTCGATTGCGTGGAGAGGGCTGTAGAATGTGGCGCCGCCTTTCCTGCTCCGTCCATGACAGGCGTGCTGGTCTCTGGAGAGAGAGCACGGTCCATCAGCGCACTCCAATAAAGGCACTGGAAGCAGCTGAATCGCATTGGCGAAGCTCAGCGCTGGGCCGCTGGGCACGTCTTTCCACCGTTTCCGTAGTGTAGTGGTTATCACGTTCGCCTCACACGCGAAAGGTCCCCGGTTCGAAACCGGGCGGAAACAGACATCTTTTGTCGCCAGGCACAAAAGGGGATTGGGGATTCGCCTAGCGCTGTGATCGAACAGACCCACTGGACCCACCTCTTAGTGTGGCGGGATCTGCACAGTGCATGTCACAGCGCATCCTGCTTTCACTTCAAGGCGCTTCCTGATGCACCCCAGTCTCCCACGTGACAGGTGGGGACAGGTGACAGGTCCTATACTAACGAGGAAGACATCGCTCTCTCCGACCCCCGGCATCGTGTCCCGACCCACCGTGCTGGAAGCCGACGCGTGCTGTGATTCCTTTACGGAGCAGAAATGACAACCGAGGAGCCGAGAGATCATTTCAGCATTTCGCGTCTGAACGGAAAACACAAACGACCAACTCGGAATGACTTGCCTTTGACGCTTCTCAAAGCGTTCTTTGTGCATCGAACAGACCCACTCACCTCTTAGTGTGGCGGGATCTGCACAGTGCATGTCGCAGCGCTTCCTGCTTTCACTTCAATGTGCTTCCTGATGTCGAGTCGACTGCCGTGCGGAGGCTCTGAAAGCGAGAGCAATGAAAAGGTGCACGACGCTGTGAAAGAAAACAGAGAAGTGAAAGGCAGTCATTTCTCTAAGGAGGTGAAAGAAAAGCTACTCCCCATCGGGGAATCGAACCCCGATCTCCCGCGTGACAGGCGGGGATACTTGCCACTATACTAACAAGGAAGACATCGCTCTCTCCAACCCCCGGCATCGTGTCCCGACCCAGCATGCTGGAAGCCGACGCGTGCTGTGATCCCTTTACGGAGCAGAAATGACAACCGAGGAGCCGAGAGATCATGTCAGCATTTCGCGTCTGAACGGAAAACACAAACGACCAACTCGGAATGACTTGCCTTTGACGCTTTTCAAAGTGTTCTTTGTGCACGACGACTGCGCCGCCTAGCAGATACAAAGGGGTTGTACAACTTTGAACTAGCAAATGGAAGAGGGCTAAGCCCCCTCTCTTTTAGCCCAGGTTCGATCTGTCTCCCAGAATCACCAGGGCGCACACACACACACCCGTGCCGTTGAAGTGCTCTGCTTCATTTCTAAGGGCAACTCAACATTCACTCCTACCCCGAGTGCAGAAAAGACAGCATCCACAGCAACAACAGCTCAGGTCTCTGCACAGGAGCTAAGCTGCCCTCATCTCCTCTGCTCTGCGGCTCCTGCGGAGTGGGGTCCTGCCTGGAGCCGTGTTTGCAGGCGGCGGCTCCCCGCGCCCTGTCTGGGCGTCGTGTCCAAGAGCTCCTGGGAGGAAGAGAGAGCCCTCCCACTCGGGGGCTTTTCCACGGTCTGTGTGAGGAGGGGCGGGTGTGTCCAGTAGCTTATCGAGCGGAAGCCTGGGGCGGCGGAGAGCTGTGATCGTGCAGACCTTGAGGTGTCACCTCTTTGTCTGCTTTCCCGCCCCCCCTCCGCCCAAGCTCTGCTCCAAAGTAGCCCGGCAACCCCTCACACCTGCACGTGTCACAACCTAAGGTGCGGTCATGAGACACCCATGGGGTGTCGTTCTGTTCTTGCTAATTGTTTCCTGCCCGTCGCAGGCAGGAGTCCATGCGAGGAAGATGCGCTGGACAGAGCTCAGAGGGCGCAGCTGGGTGGCTTTCCTTCTGAGTGACGTTCCTGCAACACTCTCCCGCTACTCTTGGTGCGCTCATGCCACAACACAGGAAGGCTGGAGCAGGTGGCTGTGGGCTTTGCGCACTGCCGAAATAGCTCAGTTGGGAGAGCGTTAGACTGAAGATCTAAAGGTCCCTGGTTCGATCCCGGGTTTCGGCATTTTGTTTCATCGCGCCCTTTGTTCCTCTCTCCAGCGCCACCTGCCTAAAGTGACGCGTCCCTTTCTCAGCCCGAAACGCAAGCGAGACACCAGCAGCAGTTCCTTCAGGTTTCCGTAGTGTAGCGGCTATCACGTTCGCCTAACACGCGAAAGGTCCCTGGTTCGAGACCGGGCGGAAACAGCCTTGTTTTGCACGCTCCTGTACTTCACAGAGGTCTTGAGCGACCGGTCATTTGTTCCCAATGTATTTCCGGTGCCTTCGTGCACTCTTGTACCAAACGCACGTTCCTTCTGTACACGGAGCCGATCATTTGCAATTGGGCTGTGCCGACAGACCAGGTCGAGCTCTGTCGGCTCAAAAGCAGCGCAGGACCTGCAAGAACAACAGAAAGATTAGCATCCAGCGGGGGCCTCTTAGTGAGCCCAAGAGCTCATCAAGAATCGGCTCCAGCAACAGGGCTGGGCGCATTGTTCCATTCTCCGCCCACTCTCGGTGTAAACAAGTCCCTCCTGGTCTCTGCTTGAAATGCACTTTCCTGCGTTTGCTTTGGTGTAACTGGCTTCCCCTGCATGGGCGAATGTGAAGAAGATCCTTAGTAAGTCATTGAAGAAAACCGAGAAGAGGTCGGAGTAGCCTCTGTCGTTCATCAACGATCCAGTCAGGCAGTACTCCTCTGTAAAGCGCCGTTCGTTCACGTCGATTGGCTTTTTTTTGCCTTCATTCGTGCGAGTAGTAAAAGCAGACGCCCCTATTCTGCCGTGACCCGGATTCGAACCGGGGTTGTTGCGGCCACAACGCAAAGTACTGACCACTATACGATCACAGCGAGTTACCGAGACACGCGCGGAAAGGGCTGTGCTCTCTTCGTGTGACATAATTCAGAAAAGTCCTGACGTTGCATTTCAACTGAGCCCCAGTATACATCGACCCTTCGACACTCTGAGTGACAACTCTCTTGCGTGTTTTCTCATATTTATGTAGTTTGCTTGCATGATGCCTGGAACAGCATGGTTGTTCGCTGCCATATAGTCTAGCGGTTAGGGTTCCTGGTTTTCACCCAGGCGGTTCGACTCGGTTTTGCCTCCTGCTTTCCAAAAGATCAGCACCGTGTACGAAAGAGCCGCATTAAAACTACTCGAACGTGCAAAACGTGCGAGAAGAGGGGGCGCTTGTTTCCAACCGAAACTTCTCGCGTGTGAGACGAGCTGATCATCGCTGTGGGAGGGTTACTCTGGTAGGCAGGGCTGACCTTCGGCAATAGGATTTATAGTCTCCAAGATGATATTTGCACTTTCTGGAGAGGCGATTTTCTCCACTTCAGTAGCCCGATTTCGTCGATTGCGTGGAGAGGGCTGTAGAATGTGGCGCCGCCTTTCCTGCTCCGTCCATGACAGGCGTGCTGGTCTCTGGAGAGAGAGCACGGTCCATCAGCGCACTCCAATAAAGGCACTGGAAGCAGCTGAATCGCATTGGCGAAGCTCAGGGCTGGGCCGCTGGGCACGTCTTACCACCGTTTCCGTAGTGTAGTGGTTATCACGTTCGCCTCACACGCGAAAGGTCCCCGGTTCGAAACCGGGCGGAAACAGACATCTTTTGTCGCCAGGCACAAAAGGGGATTGGGGATTTGCCTAGCGCTGTGATCGAACAGACCCACTGGACCCACCTCTTAGTGTGGCGGGATCTGCACAGTGCATGTCACAGCGCATCCTGCTTTCACTTCAAGGCGCGTCCTGATGCACCCCAGTCTCCCGCGTGACAGGTGGGGACAGGTGACAGGTCCTATACTAACGAGGAAGACATCGCTCTCTCCGACCCCCGGCATCGTGTCCCGACCCACCGTGCTGGAAGCCGACGCGTGCTGTGATTCCTTTACGGAGCAGAAATGACAACCGAGGAGCCGAGAGATCATGTCAGCATTTCGCGTCTGAACGGAAAACACAAACGACCAACTCGGAATGACTTGCCTTTGACGCTTTTCAAAGTGTTCTTTGTGCACGACGACTGCGCCGCCTAGCAGATACAAAGGGGTTGTACAACTTTGAACTAGCAAATGGAAGAGGGCTAAGCCCCCTCTCTTTTAGCCCAGGTTCGATCTGTCTCCCAGAATCACCAGGGCGCACACACACACACACCCGTGCCGTTGAAGTGCTCTGCTTCATTTCTAAGGGCAACTCAACATTCACTCCTACCCCGAGTGCAGAAAAGACAGCATCCACAGCAACAACAGCTCAGGTCTCTGCACAGGAGCTAAGCTGCCCTCATCTCCTCTGCTCTGCGGCTCCTGCGGAGTGGAGTCCTGCCTGGAGCCGTGTTTGCAGGCGGCGGCTCCCCGCGCCCTGTCAGGGCGTCGTGTCCAAGAGCTCCTGGGAGGAAGAGCGAGCCCTCCCACTCGGGGGCTTTTACACGGTCTGTGTGAGGAGGGGCGGGTGTGTCCAGTAGCTTATCGAGCGGAAGCCTGGGGCGGCGGAGAGCTGTGATCGTGCAGACCTTGAGGTGTCACCTCTTTGTCTGCTTTCCCGCCCCCCCTCCGCCCAAGCTCTGCTCCAAAGTAGCCCGGCAACCCCTCACACCTGCACGTGTCACAACCTAAGGTGCGGTCATGAGACACCCATGGGGTGTCGTTCTGTTCTTGCTAATTGTTTCCTGCCCGTCGCAGGCAGGAGTCCATGCGAGGAAGATGCGCTGGACAGAGCTCAGAGGGCGCAGCTGGGTGGCTTTCCTTCTGAGTGACGTTCCTGCAACACTCTCCCGCTACTCTTGGTGCGCTCATGCCACAACACAGGAAGGCTGGAGCAGGTGGCTGTGGGCTTTGCGCCCTGCCGAAATAGCTCAGTTGGGAGAGCGTTAGACTGAAGATCTAAAGGTCCCTGGTTCGATCCCGGGTTTCGGCATTTTGTTTCATCGCGCCCTTTGTTCCTCTCTCCAGCGCCACCTGCCTAAAGTGACGCGTCCCTTTCTCAGCCCGAAACGCAAGCGAGACACCAGCAGCAGTCCCTACAGGTTTCCGTAGTGTAGCGGCTATCACGTTCGCCTAACACGCGAAAGGTCCCCGGTTCGAGACCGGGTGGAAACAGCCTCGTTTTGCACGCTCCTGTACTTCACAGAGGTCTTGAGCGACCGGTCATTTGTTCCCAATGTATTTCCGGTGCCTTCGTGCACTCTTGTACCAAACGCACGTTCCTTCTGTACGCGGAGCCGATCATTTGCAATTGGGCTGTGCCGACAGACCAGGTCGAGCTCTGTCGGCTCAAAAGCAGCGCAGGACCTGCAAGAACAACAGAAAGATTAGCATCCAGCGGGGGCCTCTTAGTGAGCCCAAGAGCTCATCAAGAATCGGCTCCAGCAACAGGGCTGGGCGCATTGTTCCATTCTCCGCCCACTCTCGGTGTAAACAAGTCCCTCCTGGTCTCTGCTTGAAATGCACTTTCCTGCGTTTGCTTTGGTGTAACTGGCTTCCCCTGCATGGGCGAATGTGAAGAAGATCCTTAGTAAGTCATTGAAGAAAACCGAGAAGAGGTCGGAGTGGCCTCTGTCGTTCATCAACGATCCAGTCAGGCAGTACTCCTCTGTAAAGCGCCGTTCGTTCACGTCGATTGGCTTTTTTTTGCCTTCATTCGTGCGAGTAGTAAAAGCAGACGCCCCTATTCTGCCGTGACCCGGATTCGAACCGGGGTTGTTGCGGCCACAACGCAAAGTACTGACCACTATTCGATCACAGCAAGTTACCGAGACACACGCGGCAGGGTGGAAAGGGCTGTGCTCTCTTCGTGTGACATAGTTCGGAAAAGTCCTGACGTTGCATTTCAACTGAGCCCCAGTATACATCGACCCTTCGACACTCTGAGTGACAACTCTCTTGCGTGTTTTCTCATATTTATGTAGTTTGCTTGCATGATGCCGGGAACAGCATGGTTGTTCGCTGCCATATAGTCTAGCGGTTAGGGTTCCTGGTTTTCACCCAGGCGGTTCGACTCGGTTTTGCCTCCTGCTTTTCAAAAGATCAGCACCGTGTACGAAAGAGCCGCATTAAAACTACTCGAACGTGCAAAACGTGCGAGAAGAGGGGGCGCTTGTTTCCAACCGAAACTTCTCGCGTGTGAGACGAGCTGATCATCGCTGTGGGAGGGTTACTCTGGTAGACAGGGCTGACCTTTGGCAATAGGATTGATAGTCTCCAAGATGATATTTGTACTTTCTGGAGAGGCGATTTTCTCCACTTCAGTAGCCCGATTTCGTCGATTGCGTGGAGAGGGCTGTAGAATGTGGCGCCGCCTTTCCTGCTCCGTCCATGACAGGCGTGCTGGTCTCTGGAGAGAGAGCACGGTTCATCAGCGCACTCCAATAAAGGCACTGGAAGCAGCTAAATCGCATTAGCGAAGCTCAGCGCTGGGCCGCTGGGCACGTCTTACCACCGTTTCCGTAGTGTAGTGGTTATAACGTTCGCCTCACACGCGAAAGGTCCCCGGTTCGAAACCGGGCGGAAACAGACATCTTTTGTCGCCAGGCACAAAAGGGGATTGGGGATTCGCCTAGCGCTGTGATCGAACAGACCCACTGGACCCACCTCTTAGTGTGGCGGGATCTGCACAGTGCATGTCACAGCGCATCCTGCTTTCACTTCAAGGCGCGTCCTGATGCACCCCAGTCTCCCGCGTGACAGGTGGGGACAGGTGACAGGTCCTATACTAACGAGGAAGACATCGCTCTCTCCGACCCCCGGCATCGTGTCCCGACCCACCGTGCTGGAAGCCGACGCGTGCTGTGATTCCTTTACGGAGCAGAAATGACAACCGAGGAGCCGAGAGATCATTTCAGCATTTCGCGTCTGAACGGAAAACACAAACGACCAACTCGGAATGACTTGCCTTTGACGCTTCTCAAAGCGTTCTTTGTGCATCGAACAGACCCACTCACCTCTTAGTGTGGCGGGATCTGCACAGTGCATGTCGCAGCGCTTCCTGCTTTCACTTCAATGTGCTTCCTGATGTCGAGTCGACTGCCGTGCGGAGGCTCTGAAAGCGAGAGCAATGAAAAGGTGCACGACGCTGTGAAAGAAAACAGAGAAGTGAAAGGCAGTCATTTCTCTAAGGAGGTGAAAGAAAAGCTACTCCCCGTCGGGGAATCGAACCCCGGTCTCCCGCGTGACAGGCGGGGATACTTGCCACTATACTAACGAGGAAGACATCGCTCTCTCCAACCCCCGGCATCGTGTCCCGACCCAGCATGCTGGAAGCCGACGCGTGCTGTGATCCCTTTACGGAGCAGAAATGACAACCGAGGAGCCGAGAGATCATGTCAGCATTTCGCGTCTGAACGGAAAACACAAACGACCAACTCGGAATGACTTGCCTTTGACGCTTTTCAAAGTGTTCTTTGTGCACGACGACTGCGCCGCCTAGCAGATACAAAGGGGTTGTAAAACTTTGAACTAGCAAATGGAAGAGGGCTAAGCCCCCTCTCTTTTAGCCCAGGTTCGATCTGTCTCCCAGAATCACCAGGGCGCACACACACACACACCCGTGCCGTTGAAGTGCTCTGCTTCATTTCTAAGGGCAACTCAACATTCACTCCTACCCCGAGTGCAGAAAAGACAGCATCCACAGCAACAACAGCTCAGGTCTCTGCACAGGAGCTAAGCTGCCCTCATCTCCTCTGCTCTGCGGCTCCTGCGGAGTGGAGTCCTGCCTGGAGCCGTGTTTGCAGGCGGCGGCTCCCCGCGCCCTGTCTGGGCGTCGTGTCCAAGAGCTCCTGGGAGGAAGAGCGAGCCCTCCCACTCGGGGGCTTTTCCACGGTCTGTGTGAGGAGGGGCGGGTGTGTCCAGTAGCTTATCGAGCGGAAGCCTGGGGCGGCGGAGAGCTGTGATCGTGCAGACCTTGAGGTGTCACCTCTTTGTCTGCTTTCCCGCCCCCCCTCCGCCCAAGCTCTGCTCCAAAGTAGCCCGGCAACCCCTCACACCTGCACGTGTCACAACCTAAGGTGCGGTCATGAGACACCCATGGGGTGTCGTTCTGTTCTTGCTAATTGTTTCCTGCCCGTCGCAGGCAGGAGTCCATGCGAGGAAGATGCGCTGGACAGAGCTCAGAGGGCGCAGCTGGGTGGCTTTCCTTCTGAGTGACGTTCCTGCAACACTCTCCCGCTACTCTTGGTGCGCTCATGCCACAACACAGGAAGGCTGGAGCAGGTGGCTGTGGGCTTTGCGCACTGCCGAAATAGCTCAGTTGGGAGAGCATTAGACTGAAGATCTAAAGGTCCCTGGTTCGATCCCGGGTTTCGGCATTTTGTTTCATCGCGCCCTTTGTTCCTCTCTCCAGCGCCACCTGCCTAAAGTGACGCGTCCCTTTCTCAGCCCGAAACGCAAGCGAGACACCAGCAGCAGTTCCTACAGGTTTCCGTAGTGTAGCGGCTATCACGTTCGCCTAACACGCGAAAGGTCCCCGGTTCGAGACCGGGCGGAAACAGCCTCGTTTTGCGCGCTCCTGTACTTCACAGAGGTCTTGAGCGACCGGTCATTTGTTCCCAATGTATTTCCGGTGTCTTCGTGCACTCTTGTACCAAACGCACGTTCCTTCTGTACGCGGAGCCGATCATTTGCAATTGGGCTGTGCCGACAGACCAGGTCGAGCTCTGTCGGCTCAAAAGCAGCGCAGGACCTGCAAGAACAACAGAAAGATTAGCATCCAGCGGGGGCCTCTTAGTGAGCCCAAGAGCTCATCAAGAATCGGCTCCAGCAACAGGGCTGGGCGCATTGTTCCATTCTCCGCCCACTCTCGGTGTAAACAAGTCCCTCCTGGTCTCTGCTTGAAATGCACTTTCCTGCGTTTGCTTTGGTGTAACTGGCTTCCCCTGCATGGGCGAATGTGAAGAAGATCCTTAGTAAGTCATTGAAGAAAACCGAGAAGAGGTCGGAGTAGCCTCTGTCGTTCATCAACGATCCAGTCAGGCAGTACTCCTCTGTAAAGCGCCGTTCGTTCACGTCGATTGGCTTTTTTTTGCCTTCATTCGTGCGAGTAGTAAAAGCAGACGCCCCTATTCTGCCGTGACCCGGATTCGAACCGGGGTTGTTGCGGCCACAACGCAAAGTACTGACCACTATACGATCACAGCGAGTTACCGAGACACACGCGGAAAGGGCTGTGCTCTCTTCGTGTGACATAATTCAGAAAAGTCCTGACGTTGCATTTCAACTGAGCCCCAGTATACATCGACCCTTCAACACTCTGAGTGACAACTCTCTTGCGTGTTTTCTCATATTTATGTAGTTTGCTTGCATGATGCCGGGAACAGCATGGTTGTTCGCTGCCATATAGTCTAGCGGTTAGGGTTCCTGGTTTTCACCCAGGCGGTTCGACTCGGTTTTGCCTCCTGCTTTCCAAAAGATCAGCACCGTGTACGAAAGAGCCGCATTAAAACTACTCGAACGTGCAAAACGTGCGAGAAGAGGGGGCGCTTGTTTCCAACCGAAACTTCTCGCGTGTGAGACGAGCTGATCATCGCTGTGGGAGGGTTACTCTGGTAGGCAGGGCTGACCTTCGGCAATAGGATTTATAGTCTCCAAGATGATATTTGCACTTTCTGGAGAGGCGATTTTCTCCACTTCAGTAGCCCGATTTCGTC
The DNA here is from genome assembly GCF_059453375.1 of Lepisosteus platostomus. Taxonomy (NCBI): domain Eukaryota; kingdom Metazoa; phylum Chordata; class Actinopteri; order Semionotiformes; family Lepisosteidae; genus Lepisosteus; species Lepisosteus platostomus. The sequence goes on along the minus strand of NC_142615.1, from coordinate 18,459,035 downwards.
GATTGCGTGGAGAGGGCTGTAGAATGTGGCGCCGCCTTTCCTGCTCCGTCCATGACAGGCGTGCTGGTCTCTGGAGAGAGAGCACGGTCCATCAGCGCACTCCAATAAAGGCACTGGAAGCAGCTGAATCGCATTGGCGAAGCTCAGGGCTGGGCCGCTGGGCACGTCTTACCACCGTTTCCGTAGTGTAGTGGTTATCACGTTCGCCTCACACGCGAAAGGTCCCCGGTTCGAAACCGGGCGGAAACAGACATCTTTTGTCGCCAGGCACAAAAGGGGATTGGGGATTTGCCTAGCGCTGTGATCGAACAGACCCACTGGACCCACCTCTTAGTGTGGCGGGATCTGCACAGTGCATGTCACAGCGCATCCTGCTTTCACTTCAAGGCGCGTCCTGATGCACCCCAGTCTCCCGCGTGACAGGTGGGGACAGGTGACAGGTCCTATACTAACGAGGAAGACATCGCTCTCTCCGACCCCCGGCATCGTGTCCCGACCCACCGTGCTGGAAGCCGACGCGTGCTGTGATTCCTTTACGGAGCAGAAATGACAACCGAGGAGCCGAGAGATCATGTCAGCATTTCGCGTCTGAACGGAAAACACAAACGACCAACTCGGAATGACTTGCCTTTGACGCTTTTCAAAGTGTTCTTTGTGCACGACGACTGCGCCGCCTAGCAGATACAAAGGGGTTGTACAACTTTGAACTAGCAAATGGAAGAGGGCTAAGCCCCCTCTCTTTTAGCCCAGGTTCGATCTGTCTCCCAGAATCACCAGGGCGCACACACACACACACCCGTGCCGTTGAAGTGCTCTGTTTCATTTCTAAGGGCAACTCAACATTCACTCCTACCCCGAGTGCAGAAAAGACAGCATCCACAGCAACAACAGCTCAGGTCTCTGCACAGGAGCTAAGCTGCCCTCATCTCCTCTGCTCTGCGGCTCCTGCGGAGTGGAGTCCTGCCTGGAGCCGTGTTTGCAGGCGGCGGCTCCCCGCGCCCTGTCAGGGCGTCGTGTCCAAGAGCTCCTGGGAGGAAGAGCGAGCCCTCCCACTCGGGGGCTTTTACACGGTCTGTGTGAGGAGGGGCGGGTGTGTCCAGTAGCTTATCGAGCGGAAGCCTGGGGCGGCGGAGAGCTGTGATCGTGCAGACCTTGAGGTGTCACCTCTTTGTCTGCTTTCCCGCCCCCCCTCCGCCCAAGCTCTGCTCCAAAGTAGCCCGGCAACCCCTCACACCTGCACGTGTCACAACCTAAGGTGCGGTCATGAGACACCCATGGGGTGTCGTTCTGTTCTTGCTAATTGTTTCCTGCCCGTCGCAGGCAGGAGTCCATGCGAGGAAGATGCGCTGGACAGAGCTCAGAGGGCGCAGCTGGGTGGCTTTCCTTCTGAGTGACGTTCCTGCAACACTCTCCCGCTACTCTTGGTGCGCTCATGCCACAACACAGGAAGGCTGGAGCAGGTGGCTGTGGGCTTTGCGCCCTGCCGAAATAGCTCAGTTGGGAGAGCGTTAGACTGAAGATCTAAAGGTCCCTGGTTCGATCCCGGGTTTCGGCATTTTGTTTCATCGCGCCCTTTGTTCCTCTCTCCAGCGCCACCTGCCTAAAGTGACGCGTCCCTTTCTCAGCCCGAAACGCAAGCGAGACACCAGCAGCAGTCCCTACAGGTTTCCGTAGTGTAGCGGCTATCACGTTCGCCTAACACGCGAAAGGTCCCCGGTTCGAGACCGGGTGGAAACAGCCTCGTTTTGCACGCTCCTGTACTTCACAGAGGTCTTGAGCGACCGGTCATTTGTTCCCAATGTATTTCCGGTGCCTTCGTGCACTCTTGTACCAAACGCACGTTCCTTCTGTACGCGGAGCCGATCATTTGCAATTGGGCTGTGCCGACAGACCAGGTCGAGCTCTGTCGGCTCAAAAGCAGCGCAGGACCTGCAAGAACAACAGAAAGATTAGCATCCAGCGGGGGCCTCTTAGTGAGCCCAAGAGCTCATCAAGAATCGGCTCCAGCAACAGGGCTGGGCGCATTGTTCCATTCTCCGCCCACTCTCGGTGTAAACAAGTCCCTCCTGGTCTCTGCTTGAAATGCACTTTCCTGCGTTTGCTTTGGTGTAACTGGCTTCCCCTGCATGGGCGAATGTGAAGAAGATCCTTAGTAAGTCATTGAAGAAAACCGAGAAGAGGTCGGAGTAGCCTCTGTCGTTCATCAACGATCCAGTCAGGCAGTACTCCTCTGTAAAGCGCCGTTCGTTCACGTCGATTGGCTTTTTTTTGCCTTCATTCGTGCGAGTAGTAAAAGCAGACGCCCCTATTCTGCCGTGACCCGGATTCGAACCGGGGTTGTTGCGGCCACAACGCAAAGTACTGACCACTATACGATCACAGCGAGTTACCGAGACACACGCGGAAAGGGCTGTGCTCTCTTCGTGTGACATAATTCAGAAAAGTCCTGACGTTGCATTTCAACTGAGCCCCAGTATACATCGACCCTTCAACACTCTGAGTGACAACTCTCTTGCGTGTTTTCTCATATTTATGTAGTTTGCTTGCATGATGCCGGGAACAGCATGGTTGTTCGCTGCCATATAGTCTAGCGGTTAGGGTTCCTGGTTTTCACCCAGGCGGTTCGACTCGGTTTTGCCTCCTGCTTTCCAAAAGATCAGCACCGTGTACGAAAGAGCCGCATTAAAACTACTCGAACGTGCAAAACGTGCGAGAAGAGGGGGCGCTTGTTTCCAACCGAAACTTCTCGCGTGTGAGACGAGCTGATCATCGCTGTGGGAGGGTTACTCTGGTAGGCAGGGCTGACCTTCGGCAATAGGATTTATAGTCTCCAAGATGATATTTGCACTTTCTGGAGAGGCGATTTTCTCCACTTCAGTAGCCCGATTTCGTCGATTGCGTGGAGAGGGCTGTAGAATGTGGCGCCGCCTTTCCTGCTCCGTCCATGACAGGCGTGCTGGTCTCTGGAGAGAGAGCACGGTCCATCAGCGCACTCCAATAAAGGCACTGGAAGCAGCTGAATCGCATTGGCGAAGCTCAGGGCTGGGCCGCTGGGCACGTCTTACCACCGTTTCCGTAGTGTAGTGGTTATCACGTTCGCCTCACACGCGAAAGGTCCCCGGTTCGAAACCGGGCGGAAACAGACATCTTTTGTCGCCAGGCACAAAAGGGGATTGGGGATTTGCCTAGCGCTGTGATCGAACAGACCCACTGGACCCACCTCTTAGTGTGGCGGGATCTGCACAGTGCATGTCACAGCGCATCCTGCTTTCACTTCAAGGCGCGTCCTGATGCACCCCAGTCTCCCGCGTGACAGGTGGGGACAGGTGACAGGTCCTATACTAACGAGGAAGACATCGCTCTCTCCGACCCCCGGCATCGTGTCCCGACCCACCGTGCTGGAAGCCGACGCGTGCTGTGATTCCTTTACGGAGCAGAAATGACAACCGAGGAGCCGAGAGATCATGTCAGCATTTCGCGTCTGAACGGAAAACACAAACGACCAACTCGGAATGACTTGCCTTTGACGCTTTTCAAAGTGTTCTTTGTGCACGACGACTGCGCCGCCTAGCAGATACAAAGGGGTTGTACAACTTTGAACTAGCAAATGGAAGAGGGCTAAGCCCCCTCTCTTTTAGCCCAGGTTCGATCTGTCTCCCAGAATCACCAGGGCGCACACACACACACACCCGTGCCGTTGAAGTGCTCTGCTTCATTTCTAAGGGCAACTCAACATTCACTCCTACCCCGAGTGCAGAAAAGACAGCATCCACAGCAACAACAGCTCAGGTCTCTGCACAGGAGCTAAGCTGCCCTCATCTCCTCTGCTCTGCGGCTCCTGCGGAGTGGAGTCCTGCCTGGAGCCGTGTTTGCAGGCGGCGGCTCCCCGCGCCCTGTCAGGGCGTCGTGTCCAAGAGCTCCTGGGAGGAAGAGCGAGCCCTCCCACTCGGGGGCTTTTACACGGTCTGTGTGAGGAGGGGCGGGTGTGTCCAGTAGCTTATCGAGCGGAAGCCTGGGGCGGCGGAGAGCTGTGATCGTGCAGACCTTGAGGTGTCACCTCTTTGTCTGCTTTCCCGCCCCCCCTCCGCCCAAGCTCTGCTCCAAAGTAGCCCGGCAACCCCTCACACCTGCACGTGTCACAACCTAAGGTGCGGTCATGAGACACCCATGGGGTGTCGTTCTGTTCTTGCTAATTGTTTCCTGCCCGTCGCAGGCAGGAGTCCATGCGAGGAAGATGCGCTGGACAGAGCTCAGAGGGCGCAGCTGGGTGGCTTTCCTTCTGAGTGACGTTCCTGCAACACTCTCCCGCTACTCTTGGTGCGCTCATGCCACAACACAGGAAGGCTGGAGCAGGTGGCTGTGGGCTTTGCGCCCTGCCGAAATAGCTCAGTTGGGAGAGCGTTAGACTGAAGATCTAAAGGTCCCTGGTTCGATCCCGGGTTTCGGCATTTTGTTTCATCGCGCCCTTTGTTCCTCTCTCCAGCGCCACCTGCCTAAAGTGACGCGTCCCTTTCTCAGCCCGAAACGCAAGCGAGACACCAGCAGCAGTCCCTACAGGTTTCCGTAGTGTAGCGGCTATCACGTTCGCCTAACACGCGAAAGGTCCCCGGTTCGAGACCGGGCGGAAACAGCCTCGTTTTGCACGCTCCTGTACTTCACAGAGGTCTTGAGCGACCGGTCATTTGTTCCCAATGTATTTCCGGTGCCTTCGTGCACTCTTGTACCAAACGCACGTTCCTTCTGTACGCGGAGCCGATCATTTGCAATTGGGCTGTGCCGACAGACCAGGTCGAGCTCTGTCGGCTCAAAAGCAGCGCAGGACCTGCAAGAACAACAGAAAGATTAGCATCCAGCGGGGGCCTCTTAGTGAGCCCAAGAGCTCATCAAGAATCGGCTCCAGCAACAGGGCTGGGCGCATTGTTCCATTCTCCGCCCACTCTCGGTGTAAACAAGTCCCTCCTGGTCTCTGCTTGAAATGCACTTTCCTGCGTTTGCTTTGGTGTAACTGGCTTCCCCTGCATGGGCGAATGTGAAGAAGATCCTTAGTAAGTCATTGAAGAAAACCGAGAAGAGGTCGGAGTGGCCTCTGTCGTTCATCAACGATCCAGTCAGGCAGTACTCCTCTGTAAAGCGCCGTTCGTTCACGTCGATTGGCTTTTTTTTGCCTTCATTCGTGCGAGTAGTAAAAGCAGACGCCCCTATTCTGCCGTGACCCGGATTCGAACCGGGGTTGTTGCGGCCACAACGCAAAATACTGACCACTATTCGATCACAGCGAGTTACCGAGACACACGCGGCAGGGTGGAAAGGGCTGTGCTCTCTTCGTGTGACATAGTTCGGAAAAGTCCTGACGTTGCATTTCAACTGAGCCCCAGTATACATCGACCCTTCGACACTCTGAGTGACAACTCTCTTGCGTGTTTTCTCATATTTATGTAGTTTGCTTGCATGATGCCGGGAACAGCATGGTTGTTCGCTGCCATATAGTCTAGCGGTTAGGGTTCCTGGTTTTCACCCAGGCGGTTCGACTCGGTTTTGCCTCCTGCTTTTCAAAAGATCAGCACCGTGTACGAAAGAGCCGCATTAAAACTACTCGAACGTGCAAAACGTGCGAGAAGAGGGGGCGCTTGTTTCCAACCGAAACTTCTCGCGTGTGAGACGAGCTGATCATCGCTGTGGGAGGGTTACTCTGGTAGACAGGGCTGACCTTTGGCAATAGGATTGATAGTCTCCAAGATGATATTTGTACTTTCTGGAGAGGCGATTTTCTCCACTTCAGTAGCCCGATTTCGTCGATTGCGTGGAGAGGGCTGTAGAATGTGGCGCCGCCTTTCCTGCTCCGTCCATGACAGGCGTGCTGGTCTCTGGAGAGAGAGCACGGTTCATCAGCGCACTCCAATAAAGGCACTGGAAGCAGCTAAATCGCATTAGCGAAGCTCAGCGCTGGGCCGCTGGGCACGTCTTACCACCGTTTCCGTAGTGTAGTGGTTATAACGTTTGCCTCACACGCGAAAGGTCCCCGGTTCGAAACCGGGCGGAAACAGACATCTTTTGTCGCCAGGCACAAAAGGGGATTGGGGATTCGCCTAGCGCTGTGATCGAACAGACCCACTGGACCCACCTCTTAGTGTGGCGGGATCTGCACAGTGCATGTCACAGCGCATCCTGCTTTCACTTCAAGGCGCGTCCTGATGCACCCCAGTCTCCCGCGTGACAGGTGGGGACAGGTGACAGGTCCTATACTAACGAGGAAGACATCGCTCTCTCCGACCCCCGGCATCGTGTCCCGACCCACCGTGCTGGAAGCCGACGCGTGCTGTGATTCCTTTACGGAGCAGAAATGACAACCGAGGAGCCGAGAGATCATTTCAGCATTTCGCGTCTGAACGGAAAACACAAACGACCAACTCGGAATGACTTGCCTTTGACGCTTCTCAAAGCGTTCTTTGTGCATCGAACAGACCCACTCACCTCTTAGTGTGGCGGGATCTGCACAGTGCATGTCGCAGCGCTTCCTGCTTTCACTTCAATGTGCTTCCTGATGTCGAGTCGACTGCCGTGCGGAGGCTCTGAAAGCGAGAGCAATGAAAAGGTGCACGACGCTGTGAAAGAAAACAGAGAAGTGAAAGGCAGTCATTTCTCTAAGGAGGTGAAAGAAAAGCTACTCCCCGTCGGGGAATCGAACCCCGGTCTCCCGCGTGACAGGCGGGGATACTTGCCACTATACTAACGAGGAAGACATCGCTCTCTCCAACCCCCGGCATCGTGTCCCGACCCAGCATGCTGGAAGCCGACGCGTGCTGTGATCCCTTTACGGAGCAGAAATGACAACCGAGGAGCCGAGAGATCATGTCAGCATTTCGCGTCTGAACGGAAAACACAAACGACCAACTCGGAATGACTTGCCTTTGACGCTTTTCAAAGTGTTCTTTGTGCACGACGACTGCGCCGCCTAGCAGATACAAAGGGGTTGTAAAACTTTGAACTAGCAAATGGAAGAGGGCTAAGCCCCCTCTCTTTTAGCCCAGGTTCGATCTGTCTCCCAGAATCACCAGGGCGCACACACACACACACCCGTGCCGTTGAAGTGCTCTGCTTCATTTCTAAGGGCAACTCAACATTCACTCCTACCCCGAGTGCAGAAAAGACAGCATCCACAGCAACAACAGCTCAGGTCTCTGCACAGGAGCTAAGCTGCCCTCATCTCCTCTGCTCTGCGGCTCCTGCGGAGTGGAGTCCTGCCTGGAGCCGTGTTTGCAGGCGGCGGCTCCCCGCGCCCTGTCTGGGCGTCGTGTCCAAGAGCTCCTGGGAGGAAGAGCGAGCCCTCCCACTCGGGGGCTTTTCCACGGTCTGTGTGAGGAGGGGCGGGTGTGTCCAGTAGCTTATCGAGCGGAAGCCTGGGGCGGCGGAGAGCTGTGATCGTGCAGACCTTGAGGTGTCACCTCTTTGTCTGCTTTCCCGCCCCCCCTCCGCCCAAGCTCTGCTCCAAAGTAGCCCGGCAACCCCTCACACCTGCACGTGTCACAACCTAAGGTGTGGTCATGAGACACCCATGGGGTGTCGTTCTGTTCTTGCTAATTGTTTCCTGCCCGTCGCAGGCAGGAGTCCATGCGAGGAAGATGCGCTGGACAGAGCTCAGAGGGCGCAGCTGGGTGGCTTTCCTTCTGAGTGACGTTCCTGCAACACTCTCCCGCTACTCTTGGTGCGCTCATGCCACAACACAGGAAGGCTGGAGCAGGTGGCTGTGGGCTTTGCGCACTGCCGAAATAGCTCAGTTGGGAGAGCGTTAGACTGAAGATCTAAAGGTCCCTGGTTCGATCCCGGGTTTCGGCATTTTGTTTCATCGCGCCCTTTGTTCCTCTCTCCAGCGCCACCTGCCTAAAGTGACGCGTCCCTTTCTCAGCCCGAAACGCAAGCGAGACACCAGCAGCAGTCCCTACAGGTTTCCGTAGTGTAGCGGCTATCACGTTCGCCTAACACGCGAAAGGTCCCCGGTTCGAGACCGGGCGGAAACAGCCTCGTTTTGCACGCTCCTGTACTTCACAGAGGTCTTGAGCGACCGGTCATTTGTTCCCAATGTATTTCCGGTGCCTTCGTGCACTCTTGTACCAAACGCACGTTCCTTCTGTACGCGGAGCCGATCATTTGCAATTGGGCTGTGCCGACAGACCAGGTCGAGCTCTGTCGGCTCAAAAGCAGCGCAGGACCTGCAAGAACAACAGAAAGATTAGCATCCAGCGGGGGCCTCTTAGTGAGCCCAAGAGCTCATCAAGAATCGGCTCCAGCAACAGGGCTGGGCGCATTGTTCCATTCTCCGCCCACTCTCGGTGTAAACAAGTCCCTCCTGGTCTCTGCTTGAAATGCACTTTCCTGCGTTTGCTTTGGTGTAACTGGCTTCCCCTGCATGGGCGAATGTGAAGAAGATCCTTAGTAAGTCATTGAAGAAAACCGAGAAGAGGTCGGAGTGGCCTCTGTCGTTCATCAACGATCCAGTCAGGCAGTACTCCTCTGTAAAGCGCCGTTCGTTCACGTCGATTGGCTTTTTTTTGCCTTCATTCGTGCGAGTAGTAAAAGCAGACGCCCCTATTTTGCCGTGACCCGGATTCGAACCGGGGTTGTTGCGGCCACAACGCAAAGTACTGACCACTATACGATCACAGCGAGTTACCGAGACACACGCGGCAGGGCGGAAAGGGCTGTGCTCTCTTCGTGTGACATAATTCGGAAAAGTCCTGACGTTGCATTTCAACTGAGCCCCAGTATACATCGACCCTTCGACACTCTGAGTGACAACTCTCTTGCGTGTTTTCTCATATTTATGTAGTTTGCTTGGTGGCGCAGTCGTCGTGCACAAAGAACGCTTTGAAAAGCGTCAAAAGCAAGTCATTCCAAGTTAGTCGTTTGTGTTTTCCGTTCTGACGCGAAATGCTGAAATAATCTCTCGGCTCCTCGGTTGTCATTTCTGCTACATAGAGGAATCACAGCAAGCGTGTTAAAAGAAGACTGTGATATTCGGTGCGTCTTGGATTAGACGAGATTAAAGAGTGAGTAGTTTTGTTTTTCTGTGATGTAATGGGACCAATGAAGAATGTGGCATTCAGACTAATGTGGAGTATTTGTTTCCTTAGGGAAATTGGCACTACCATATACTGGGCCATTAGGACCCATATGGACCGCAGGGTGAGCGCCCAGCGACAGAAACCAGACGGTACCGTGTGTCGGGCTCGGCCGCGAGCAGGACAATGACTTCACTTAAATGTTTAACTGATAAAACCCAAATGAACCAAACCTGTATAAATTAGTGGTGGAAAGGAGTCTTTTTATATAGCAAAAGGTCTCTGATCCTTTGGTAAGAACGATGGGTATATAACCCATTGTCCTCAATATTAGAAATGAATCCTTGAGCACTGCTGTTGTACCAACGGTCCATAAAAGCTTAACATTACCCTTTCTTGCATAAATTGTAGAACATGCCGTCACATTTCAGTTGCACCTCAGTAGCAGTTTGATCTATTATCACCCTACTCCCCACCTCAGAACCTTCGCTCTTCTTATTCTGGTCTCCTAACTGTCCCCCACGCCCATCCACACTGTATGAGTGACAAGGCCTTCTCCTGTTATGCCCCCAAGCTCTGGAACTCTCTCCCCAAGGATACCAGAGTCACCTTCCCTAAACTCCTTCAAATTCAGACTCAACACCTTGTTCTGTAGAAGAGCCTTTACTGAACTGGTTCCATTCTTTAGCCCTCTGCTTCTACTTTCCTTAGTACCACCATCCATGGTCTCCTCTGTCTATTGGAATTGTTTTATCCTGTGTATTCTTATTGTAATTATTTCAAGTGCTTTGCGAAGCCACCTTTGGAACCATTATATAAAATAGTTTATCCTAAATCCTTGAAACTTTAATAGGGCATTGCAGTAGGGCTAAAAATTAACAGTGTTAGTGGGCCAGCAGGATTTGTGCAAATTATAGGTAGGCACAACGGGAGACTAGAATTCACTTGAAATTCATGACATGGGACACTGAAACAGGGGAGAGGCTTTGTGTAGTAAGCATTCAGTCTCAATCTACACAGTCTGTGCTGCTGGTAGAGGTGGTTGTGAACACTTGTCTTCCAGATCAAGTACTGGGATCTCCAGTTTCAATCCTAATACTTCCCGTGACTGTCCAATACTGTGAAACCAAGACCCATAAGACAAGACCTCCAAGATTCTAACTGTACCTTTATTCACTGATGTTTGGGCACCAGAATTGTTCCTCTGCTAAGGAAGGGAAGGCCTACTTTACACCAAGCCCCTGTTGACAATCCCTTCCTTGTGTTTCTTTTAGTCAGTTTGTGCAGCCTAGAATAGGACATCAGATCTCACTCTTACCGGGCACTACAGTAGCAACTGACACTCCATAAGCACTACCCATCTAGGAAACAGGAGGACTGCCAGTATATTGAACACCTCTGTCTCTCCCCCAGTAAAAAAGTCACAATGACCTGCCCAAGGAATAGTGCGGCTATCTTCCCCCAGTACAACGCTTTATTACTCCAGCCATTTTCAGTCCTCATTGGCAGCAATACGGGAAGCATTCTTGAAAGGGGAACCCCCACAAATACTTCCCTTGAATTCCTCCACCCCATTCAAACCTATAAACCATAAAGAAACAAGGGCAGGCAGAAGGGTCTTTCACAGCTTTATTGAGATGTTGCCATTACAAGGCAAGTGGAGGCAGGAGAGTCACAAGGGCCAGGCTGGAGCCTTCATTCAGGCACCTGGGGAGGAAGGAGAACAATCCAGCTACACTGCAGGACACCACCCCTACAGGAGCTCCTCCTGCCAGACCCTACCTGTCCACTGGCCAACATCTCCAAAGTCATCTGCTCCCTCCACATCCTCACTGGTGCTCTCAGCATCTTCACTGGAGCTCCGAGGGTCTCCCTCCTCATCCTCAGTCCAGTCAGCTCCCACATCCAGAGGAGCTTCTACTGGTGCCACAGCCACCCGACTACTGGTCACCAGGCTCCTGGTACCTGTGGACAAGCAGCACCCAGGAGTGAGGGATCCGCTATACCCAGAGACCCACAGTCTACTCATCTAAACAGTCCCTTTGTCCAGCACGGGATCATTCCTCAGTTGTCCAAGCATGGTTGTCTCTTGGGCAGAGATGCATCCACAAGGGATAGAGAACCAGACCCACCTTCATTCCGACTGCCAGCACACCTGGACTCACAGCAGGCACAGACCTCATGGTCACCATACAGCTCCTCCCACCTGGAGGAGAGGAGGAGGACAGGTGAGGCCTAAACCTGGCATGTCCCAGAGCACCCTCAGCAGGCTCCTTGCAGAAGTACCTCTTAGCCTCCCTGTTGTAGGTGCAGGACTTGGTCCCTGGTGTTGCTTTAGCAGGAGCCACAGCCATGACACAGTGCATGTACAGCTCAGTCACTTCATGCTGCAAGAGGGAAGGTCACAGCATTAAGGGATCAAGGCCAATAGAGGGACAGAGAAGGACCTTCTGCCATCAGTGAAGGCAAGCTGGCAGCTCTAGGCACTACAGCTGCCACAGTCTGGTTCACATCTAGATCATGGATGTGAAAGCAGACCATGGATCAGTAGAGCAAGAAGGCTGAGCAGCCTTTGAGAGCAGTACCTTCCTGGACAGCTTCTTCTGGAAGAGGAAGGCATCAATTGTGAAGCGGAGCAAATCCTTCTGCTTGGAGGGGACAAACCTGGACAGGCAGCCATCTGCCTTGCTGTCCACCATGCACCTGGGGACAAGGACAAGGATGAACCCCTGCAGGCTCTCAGGGCTCCTGCCCACCTCCCCTCCCAGAAGGGGCCGTACCCCAAGTTGTCAATCACAGGGAAACGGGGCTGGGAGTGCTGGTCTGGTTTCTCCGTTACGTAACACGAGTGGATGTACAGCCTCTGCTCTGCTGTGGCAAAGTAGGCAGTGGCCTGGAAGTACATGGGCTGACCCAGGAAGTACTCATCCTTAGGAGAGAGCCGGACCCAGCGGGCTGGAGAGAGAGAGGCAGCATTACACCTGCACACAGCACCCCCTGCAGGCAGGAGGAGCCACTCACTCAAGGAGCTTACAGTTGGTGGTGAGCAGCACAAAGCGGTGCTTGTTCTTCAGGTCCTTGAAGAAGGTCCTTCTCCTGGCCCACGTGGGGACATAGCCAACCTTGTAGGAGTAGCGGAACCTGCAGGACAGAGGGGATGAGGGGCATCTGGACACTTTCCTAGCGGCTTCTCAGCAGCAGAGCCCTGCCTACCTGTTGTAGGAGCACTTGACAGGCACAGAGAAGGGAATGAAGCGATGCACAGGTGCACTGGAGGAGGGCGGGGCATAGCGGAGAGTGTTGGAGTACACCAGGCGGCCCTGGACAACCTGCAGGGTCACAGAGGAAGGGATATTCCCAGGAAAGGCAACCCCGACACTGGCCCTACAGCTCACGTCGATACACTGCCTGTAGATGAAGACCTGCTTACCGATCGCTCGGTGCCGCACTCGTGAAGCCCGTAGATGAAGTAGAAGTAACTGCGTGTGGTTCGGCTGACGCTGCAGTTGCCCAAGGTCACCTCCGATGGCCGACAGCTGAAGCCGAACAGGAGCCGACTGACCCTCACATACATCCTGCTGGAGTCACACCACACAGCCACTCCTCGGGTGCCCCCGATGGCCGGGCGAGCCGGCTGCCGCCCTCGCTGGGGAGGAAACAGGACGCTCTTGATGTAGGCGGGTAAGGGGCGGCTGCCGGCTTCGGGCTTCATCTTCTCCTTGTCGAAGTAGGGCGAGTACGCGTCTCTGGACACGGGAAGGCGGCGAAAGTCGGGAGCCAAGGACTGCGAGTCGTTCTCGCTTGCAGACAGGTCTTCGGAGGGCGCATCTGCCAGGTTCAAGTCCTCCAACAGGGCTGCGTCTTCAGGAGCCGGGAGGTCGGCCTGGAGCGCCAATTCCCGAGAGTCCCAGCCAGCCGGCCCGGCGGAAACCAGTGCGGGGAGCCCGGCCCCTGTGCACAGGCACAGCATAAAGAGAAACGAGCGCATCACCAAATTAACGCCCCGCTCAATTGCTACAGGAGTAAAATAAGTAAACCACAAAACTGTTGAAGCAAGAAAGTATAAAGTGTGAACATGGTAACTAGTTTTTTATACTGGCAGGACCTGTTACCGCACACCTGGTCACACAATCAACACAATCAATTACAGGTGGGTAGCTGCGTCAGCATGCGTAGGCTGCAAAGGAACAAGTAATAGGTTTATTCCATGCTGAAAAAAAGAAGAAAGAGAACACAACGTTTCGGCCGTGGAGCCTTCTTCAGGTGTGAGAGAGACAGGGCAGTAGGCAAAGGTAAAGTAGCTGGAGAACAAAGGTTGGGAGGGAGGAGGAGTGAGAGGCGGGAGCAGGGGACAGAAAGAGAGGCCAATCAAGAGGTGTGAAGTCAGAATGGGTGCAGAGAGGTGTGAAATGAAACTTCCAATGAATGGAGAAAATTTAAAAGAACAGTAATCTGTCGTTAAGGGAAGGGAGAATGTGTGATCCTAACTGCAGAATAATTTTAGTTTCGGTGGTCTTTCTGATGTATGAGTTCGGAAAACCGTCTTTGAGAACACAGACGGAGAGATTAGTGTGGTCGTGGCCGTCAGAGGTGAAATGAGAAACAATGGGCTTGGAGAGATCTTTAATCTTCACAGCCCTGACGTGTTCTCTGAAGCGGTCTCCGAGTCTCCTTCCTGTTTCACCAATGTAGATGGCTGGGCATTTACTGCAAGAGATACAGTAAATAAGGTTGCTGGAGGTACAAGATGCTGTCTGGGTGATCCGGAATTGTCCTGAGGGGCCTTGAATGAGTGTGGTGGTGGCTGTGTACTTGCAGGTGATACAGCGAGCTCTGTTGCAAGGGAAAGTGCCTGGTGTGGATGGTTGTTGAGGGCGGTCAAGGGAGCTGTGAACAAGGAGGTTACGCAGATTAGGTGGTCGGCGATATGAGATGATAGGGCGATCAGAAAAGAGGGCCCCAATGGAGGGATCATCCTGTAGGATGGAAAAATTCTGGTTAATGGTCCTGGGGATAGGAAGTGTGTTAGGGTGGTAAGGAAGCACCAAGGGAATGCGGTTGTTACGGCGGGAGTTCCTGATCGGGTTGATGGTCCGGGGGGTGTTTTTGGCTCGGGCAAGGGCCCTGTCAATCACACTGCTGGGATATCCTCTGTTGATAAAAAATGAGTACATTTCGAGGGCTTGGTTCTCGAAGTCGATGTCGTCGCTGCATAGTCTTCGTAACCTAAGGAACTGTGAAAAAGGAAGAGAGTTTTTAGTGTGGTTGGGGTGAAATGAGCTGTACAGGAGGTAGCTGTGTGAATCCGTGGGTTTGTAATAAACTGAAGTGGAAAGTCGGGGGTAGTTGATAGACAAGTGGATGTCTAGAAACGGAAGAGTGGTGGAAGATATGTGAACTGTATATTTGAGGGACGGGTGGAAGTTGGTGAAATGGTGCAGGAAGAACTCGAGCTGATCGTTGGAGCATGTGGCGGCACCGACGCAATCATCAATATATCGTTTGTAGAGGTCAGGGACATAGCCAGTGTAGGAGGCGAAGAAGCGTTCTTCTACCCAGCCGACAAAAATGTTGGCATAGCTGGGTCCCATTCTGGTGCCCATGGCAACTCCACTGACCTGTTGGTAAAAAAGATTATTGAAAGAGAATGCGTTCAGTGTGAGGACCAATTCTGCAAGGCGTACCAGGGTGTGGGTGGGTGGATCAAGCACTGTGCGTTTGTCCAGCGTGTGCTTGAGTGCTGTAAGGCCGTCATTATGGGGAATGACGGTGTACAGAGATGTGATGTCCATGGTAAAAATGTGGCATTCGGTACCCTGAAATTGGAAATCATTGAAAAGTTGGAGCGCGTGGTTGGTGTCTTTGATGTATGAGGGAAGATCTTCAACCAGCGGTCTCATGAGGCTGTCGAGAAAGGCTGAGATGTAAGTAGTTGGACAGTTACATGCTGATACGATGGGGCGTCCAGGGGTGTCCGGTTTGTGGATTTTGGGGAGGAGGTAAAATTGAGATACCTGTGGATGTTCCATGATGAGCCGGTTCGCCTCCTGGGGGAGCTCGTTACTGCTGATAAGAAGGGAAATGGTGGATACCACTTCCTTTTGGTAGTCAGTGGTAGGGTCCTGTTGGAGAGGGAGGTAGGCAGAAGTGTCAGTTAGTTGTCTAGAGACAACTAATTGATTGTCTAGACAATCAATTACATACAGAGATCCGGATTGTTCTCAGCGTCTAATTAGAACCTGATTTCAGTCTGAGGCGGGACTCCGTGAAGCCGCCTGAACATTTTCCCGTGTGTATCTGACCTCAGCGGAGGAGTTCCACGCAATTTCGACAGAATTAAATCACCCACACGTGTAAAATTTGCTCAGATTAATTTATTGTTCAATTAGTTTCTAATTTCCGTGGAAAGTGTGTTAAACTCGCTGTCAGACAGAGTACGGAACATGCGACACGTCCGTCCACACTTTCTTTTATCGAGGGGGCTGTTCTATCAACACGTACCGCAATGAAAATAATTTTACTATTTTTCATGTGTAATTGCATGTCATATTAAAATGTGTAATACAAGCATTTCTTTGCTTCCCAGTAAAGAAATACTGATCAGCTTTTGACATTATCTGATAATTTGTCTGATTTTCCAGAGATTGCTTTTGCTTCGCAGCACCGAGAACCTATGGAAGCCCGTTTCCGCCAGGGAGTAAAAAAAACGCACTATGGTATCTCAGAATTGTGACTTAGAATCATAGAATTGCGACCTAAAAACTCAGAATTTTGACTTTATCTCTCACATTTGCGACTTCGAAAAGCCCATATTTCATTGTCTGACCTTTTGTTATTGTAACGAATTCGGGTTCTAGGGCTTGTGCCCTCGCCGCTCCCGCCCTACTTCGTGCCTCACTCTATTGGCTCAAACCCAGGTCTTGCTAGCTAGAACCCGAATCCGTTACAATAACAAAAGGACAGACAATGAAATATGGGCTATTTCGAAGTTGCAAATGTGAGATATAAAGTCGGAGTTGTGAGTTACTAAGTCGCAATTCTGAGTTACTTAGTCGGAATTCTGCGATACCATAGCGCGTTGTTTTGTAACTCCCTGGCGGAAACGGGCTTTCATACATTTCAATTAGTCTGATCAGTGCAGGACAAGTTAATGTAGAATCATTACTATGTCTGTCTCTTGTTTGTATATAAATGAATGTCTTTGACAACTTAATGTTAGTTTTTAATTTAGTTTTACGATGTAGGTCATGTGTTAACATATGCACGAGCATACGAAATGTCTCACTCCTGATTCAGCTCATGCTCCATAGGAGAGAAGAGATTCCTCCTGCTTCTCGTACAATCATATCAGAACAGAAGCCCGTGTCGCCCAGCTCTGATTCAAGAGCGACTCGCATCTTCAGCCCTTTTTTTATTCGTGATCCTAATTTTCTTTAGTTATGATCAATATTGAACTTTTTCTAAATAAAACGACAATAATCAAACATGCAGGCAGACTTTTAAAAAGTATTAGGAGCTGACAGGGTGCCCCTTTGGAATAGTTGTCAGAAAATGTGAGAAAAGGAAAGGTACGTAAGCTCTCACACACAGCATTAGAGATTGGCATCTGATGGAAAAAAAAAAACTACCTGTCTCCCCAGCATTTAACGGTGCTGTTGTTTTGATTTTACATATTGTTAGCATTTTAATGAATTGTTAAAAGATTGATACACAAATCGCTAAATAAGAAAACGTAAAAACCCTAGCTGTAAGCAATTGGCCATTCATATTCCTGAATTTTAAATCCCTGTGTTTTTCTGTATCCGAATGCCTGGTGCAGCTAATTTGAAAGCAGAGTCTACCATTTACAGAAGCGTATTGTTGCCACCAAGGAAAAAAAATCCTGAGTTTACAGGAGTAAAGAGGAAACAAATGCAAACACCGTTTAGAAAAAACACACACGTCTCAGGCCTTAACCATGACAAGGATAGGATTTGAACCTAGACGAGCAGAGCACAATGAATTAGCAATCCAAAAAGTGACTCCTGTTTAACTTTCTTTTCGCTTGCTCGATTTGTAGTACGCTCCTAAATCCTTACAACCGATAAACAAAACGGCTTCATGTGCCACAGCATTCTGCTGCAGGTACGGTTTGCACCGTGTATTAGGCGAACCCGAATTAAATATTTCAAATATGTGAAGAATTTCATGAAACCTGAAAAAAGATCACAGCCAATGTCAGCAATTCAGAGCCTGTAGGCAGCTTCAACAGAACAAAACGATCTGAAGCCGCAATAATTTCATAGAGTGTATTATGACACTCTAACCACGTTGTTGCTATTACTGCTACTTCTGCTGCCGTTGCTTTAAACTCTACTCAGCGGGCAAGTAAAGTTGTACAAAGAATAGACTACTTTGAGCCGTCCAAATTCCATTATGTGAATTTAAGCTTTTTTTTTAATTAATAACAGCATTAGTAATGCAATGCGTGCTCAGAAACCTTACTTATTAGCTTATGAAGCAATAGTGTTTCGACAATTTGCGGTCTTCAAAAAGTAAACGCTGAAGTTTTTATAGTTCCTTGTGAGCAGATCACCTTTGATTTAGAAAAGGAAAACTTACTCCTCTGTTGCTTTCATTGCAATATCTGAATCGAGACCCAAGCGCTAAGAAAGCTGAAAAACGCAGAAGTCATAAACCCGATTTTAATTTAGACACACATTTTCTAATGCAGCCTTCATTACAAGACAGTCTATTTCTCGAAAGCGTGTTATGTAAAAAAGAGAAAAACGAAAATATATGGATGACAATATTTAAAAGCTTAAGATTTTACTTTTGAGAAACTGTCATTTTATGTATCTAGACGCTTTTCAACCACTGCTTTTAGAACTTTGCTGTGCTTCCTGAATCATTTTCAGCGTTATAAACTGGGTGTGGAAGTAGCGATCACTTTGTAGAGCAGTTGATAGACTGGAGCTGTTCAGACTACTCTTGTTATTTCTCAAATGCTTCCATCATTTTTCTTTCAGGCTAGGACGCGAGTGTGTACATGTGTTTGGTTTTCGTTTCACTGATTCCCATTGAAGATTTGTGAATTAACAAGGAAAGAATCAGTTGCCTCGGAAAGCAGAAGGTTTGGTTCTCAACGATCTTGAAGACACGCCCATGTAGAGCAGGGTGTGATGATTCGTACTATAAAAGACCAAGTGCTCAAAGTGACGTCTGTGTTTGCCGTTGAAACTTTTCATCTCGGGCGCACTTTTAGAAAGCAAAGATAGAGCAGTTGTGTTGAATCACACTACGACAGCTGTCAGCAGAGTGGCGCAGCAGAAGCGTGCTGGGCCCATAACCCAGAGGTCGATGTATCAGAACCATCCATTGCTATACACACCGTCAGTCTAATGAAGTGAATTTAAACTGATCTTTTTCTCTCGTGTATGTGCAAGCTTCACACTTACTGTATTCGTTAATCTTTACCAATAGCAGATGCCCAAATGTATCTTTGGTTGTTCTGCGATCCTTCATAGTTTCCTCAATTCCTTCAAATGAACATCCATATCAAAGCAATTATATATATATATATTACAATTAAGGTACATATTAAAAATATCAACGCACATTTCTATAATGCTCATTTAATAATGATTGTCAAGGATTGTCAAGTTCTCCAACAAATCTGTGTTCTAATTTTAAAATATTTTTGCTAAGGATACAACGGGTGTATAAATGAATTCTCCCAACAGCCAGTTAAAGAAAAATTCCACACGTGAGGATGGTTTTCTTGGACATTGACTTAGGTACTGAATTGTTTACTTGTTTTAGTTGCACACGAGTAAAACACGAAGATTTCCTGCAACATTCAAGAGGGTTTGCGAAGAAATCCCTTCAATTTTTAGCGGAGATTATGTTTACATCATCACAATCTGAAGCACGTCCCTGAGTGCGTTTGACCCACCAGCCCTTTGTTTAACAGCTGCAGAGGGACACATTCCCGTTGCTTTTCACAAATCACTGGCTTTTTGTTGCAGCATTTCTTCTGTCCTGAGAAGCAAGATTTGTATTTTATCTTTCAGAAGTTGTATGAATTTCTTGAAGTTCAAAAACAACTTGTTCCTGAAAAGAAATGAACACTTGCTTCAAAGTAAATCAAGACGTATGTGTCTCTTGCTGTGTGTGCTCTTATCTGTCCATCTCTCTCTCCTCTTCTCTCTGGCAGTCTGTGTAGAGTATCTGAAGGGGATGTAACACCACTTGGAAAAGAAGAAAAATTCTCAGGGAAAATTCTCAGGCAGAATAAAAAATCATTATTCTTTTCTCAGTCAGATTCATTGCTCAGACTCACACTCAGACAGGATCTCAACTCCGTACTGCTCTCTATCCTCACAATCCAGAACCAGAAGATATTCAGACAATCAGTGCTGCTACATGAACAATATCAGACAGAACAGCCTGGACTCATGTCACATTTCCCCCTTTTATCCTTCCTCCCAGCCCTCTTAGAGACATAGAAGAGCTCCTGGTTCTCCTCTCTGTGAACTGGGCTCAGGGGTCACTGATCTGTCAGTTGTGGGCTCTGTTCCAGGTCGAAAGCAAGAAGGTTCTATTAACGCTTTCCAGGACTTCCAGCCCTTCAGTATTACTTTCTTTACTGTATGTCAGCCTCCCAAAATGTTTATAAATGTTTTATAACACACATGAGTGTGGAATTATCTTATTATTTATATATAGTATTTATGTAATAAAACCCAGTAGTGACAATATGATCAGTATATTGATTATTTGTAGCCGATTGTCCGATGGTCGTGTCTACAATAGTGACCATTTGACCAGTCTGTAGCTCTGGGCAGTGGGATTCAGATCACACAGAAGACCCGTCTGTGTGTGATTCCACACCAGCCCTGGGATTCAGCTACTCTCACAAATGTCTCACAGACTGTCTTATAAATTTACAATTAGATGAAGTCATGTAACAGTTTTACAGATAATTTAAATAATCAGACAGCAGTTTTGGCAGTGGATACATCTCCACATGGGGGAAAGGGACAGTAAAATAGTAAGGAAAATACAAAAGAAGAAACTGAAATATATGCGCTCACTGTAAAGTACGAAGAGGTGGTCAGACAAGCAAAACAGCTTTGCGGATAATGTGAAGTGACATTGTTTTGTGTCAATCAGCTCACGGATTCAGCTTCATGTGCCTTAAGCTGTGCATGCCTTCATGAAGACTCTCTTTAAGATGATTGCACCTTTCATTGTCAAATCGCCTTCTTTGGATACAAAAGTTGCACCAATACTAAGAGAAAGGATGAGGAATGGCTTTTATCAAGCGATTGCATTGTTTGTTTGACTGAGGATCCTTGTGTGCTGAACTGGCCTCTGGAGAAGTGTAGTGCAGTAAATCAGAAGGTTTGTGTCACTCAAGAATGTTACAGAACAGAACAATACAATTACAATACTTTTGTGAGAGTAAATATTACTGGTGCATCACAGTTCTTATAATGGTGAAAACAGGAGCACCTTCTCTACATTTTTGACTGAAGTATTTAAACGGAAAGAAATACTATCACTATGCAATTCATAAATGCAATTGAGCTCCTATAAAAGTTCTAGTCTGATGAAACAATGTATAGAATTAGGTGACAATATCGGAATTCATTCAAATGCACAAGATTAATTTTCAGCAACAAAAAAAGTGCTCGGAAATATTTTACAAGAATGAAACCTTACATTCACCTAAATAAGCATTCACCCTCTACATTAGCAGAGAACAGTAGGACAGAAGGTTAGTGTCACTGGACACTGCATCAGAGAGGCCGATCTCTTCTCCCTCATTATGCAGGCTTACCCACTCATGATGAACTGTCCTCCAGCGATACTCAGCTGCCATCATCGACTCAGACATGACGTTCATGTACATATTATACCTTAATATGGCACTGCGTTACAATAATTTGATCAAAACAACTGGTGAATAAATAATAATCAAATATTTTTTCCTTTCTTTTAGTAGCTAAAGACCAAAAAAGAAGCATTTATTCTTTTCCTCTCCTACCAGCCCTTACAAGTCAGTAAGTTTTTAGTTTAGAGCTGGATTAAAGCTCCAGTCTCTTTGAGGGTTGAGTTGGAATCCCACAGCTGCCAAATATCTCCAACTATCTCAGTGTTAAGAAGCAAAAAAACTCACATTTGCTGCAGAAGGAACAGGAGAATTCGTGCCATTCAGCCTTATAGCGTGATGTCATTTTCTCATTCTCGTTTTTAGATGCTTGTGATCGAATCTATGATCCTTATGAGTGTGGTCACCCTCCATAAAGGTAGCACAGATACAACGTGCCACGTTTTCAGAGAATCACATTAATTACAGGTCAGAAGAAGGCGACAAAGTGTCCGCTAGGCAGTCCAGCGATTTCAATGGTGTTCTCTGTTGTTTAGGTCCAGAATGACACCCGTTACAACCAGGAAACACACAGTGTCAGGCATCAAAAAGACTTCCCAAAACCCTGATCCTCTCCTTGATCCGGTGATGGCATCCAGACATTTCCTGCAACACAGCCAGGATACGGTCTTCAACAACACGAGTGAAAAGCTAATTCCCAACCTTTGCAATCCTTTGCAAAGAAGGACCACATGTGCTCAGTGTTAAATGCACTGTTCATTATTAATAATAATAATAATAATCTTTACATTATATAGCGCTTTTAAAGGTGGCTTTTCAAAGCACTTTACAGAATGACAACAATAAAGTTAAAAAAATACACAAGATAAGCAGGATGAGAATACACAGTTAGAGGAGACAATAGATGGTGGTATTAAATACAGTAGGAACAGAGGGGTAAAGAATAGTGCATTAAAAGCTCTTCTAAAGAAGAGGGTTTTGAGTCTGGATTTGAAGGAGTTTAGAGAAGGTGACTGATATCCTTGGGGATAAAGATCCAGAGCTTTGGGGCAAAACAGGAGAAGGCCCTGTCACCCATAGAGTGTAGTCCAGATGGACTGGGGGACAGATAGGAAAACACAATTAGAAGAGCGAAGGTTGTGAGGTGGGGAGTAGGGCGATAACCCAGACAGGTACTGAGGTGCCAAGCCATGGAGAGCTTTATAGCTGAGCTTGAGGATTTTGAAGTTGACAGGAAGCCAGTGCAAGGACTCCAGGACAGGAGTGATGTGATCACAGTCCAGTGCTAATTTCTTTCTTGTGGCTGCTGGTTCATATTCAACTGTGGACTCTTAAGAAGTCCTGTATTTGACTTGATCAACACCAATCCCTAGAGGATTTAGAAAGGTTCAATAAAAATGATACATGACTCTGGTAGGACTCGAACCCACAACCTTTGAATGACTTCATTCTATCAAGGCCTAGAAGTCCAATGCGCTCTCCATTGCGCCACAGAGCCAGCTGTATGAAAAAGTGTTTGCCCCCTTCCTGATTTCTTATTTTTTTGCATGTTTGTCACACTGAAAGTTTTAGATCATCAAACAAATTGAAATATTAGACAAAGATAACACAAGTAAACACAAAATGCAGTTTTTAAATGAAGGTTTTTATTATTAAGGGAAAAATTAAACCTACATGGCCCTGTCTGAAAAAGTGATTGAGATTTATCAGTCTGGAAAAGTTTATAAAGCCATTTCTAAAGACCAAAATTATCCCAAGAGCACAGCGAAGACTCATCCAAGAGGTCACAAAAAACCCCACAACAACATCCAAAGAACTGCAGGCTTCACTTGCCTCAGTTAAGGTCAGTGTTCATGACTCCACCATAAGAAAGAGACTGGGCAAAAATGGCCTGCATGGCAGAATTCCAAGACGAAAACCACTGATGAGCCAGAAAACATCTTGATGACCCCCAAGACTTTTGGGAAAATACTCTGTGGACTGACGAGACAAAAGTTGAACTTTTTGGAAGGTGTGTGTCCCATTACATCTGGCGTAAAAGTAACACAGCATTTCAGAAAAGGAACATCATACCAACAGTAAAATATGGTGGTGGTAGTGTGATGGTCTGGGGCTGTTTTGCTGCTTCAGGACCTGGAAGACTTGCTGTGGTAAATGGAACCATTCCGCCGTCTACCAAAAAATCCTGAAGGAGAATGTCCGGCCATCTGTTCGTGACCTCAAGCTGAAGCGCACTTGGGTTCTGCAACAGGACAATGATCCAAAGCGGGCAAACTTCTATGCCCACTTTGATGCTCTGAACAAGGGCAATGCTGAGAAGACCCCAAGTGTGCAGGGCGAGTTTGATCTGAAACTCTCAGAGCAGGACGTGCAGAAGACTCTGAGCAGGGTGAAAATCCGTAAGGCTGCAGGGCCTAATGGGATACCACCTCACGTCCTGAGGACATGTGCAGCCCAGCTGACCACAGTGTTTACGGACATCTTTAACTCCTCCCTGTCACAGTCCATGGTCCCCACCTGCTTTAAAAAAAACACTATTGTTCCAACCCCCAAAAAGACAAAAGTGACATGCCTGAATGATTACTGCCCAGTAGCATTAACATCTGTGGTGATGAAATGCCTGGAGAAGCTGGTGTTGTCACACATCAACTCCTCCATCACAGAGTCCCTGGACCCCTTGCAGTTCGCCTACCAGAACAACAGAGCAGTGGATGATGCTGTCTCCCTGGCTCTGCATACAACCTTGGAACACCTGGACACTAAGAACTCGTATGTGAGAATGCTGTTTGTGGACTACGGTTCAGCATTCAATTCCATCATACCCAGTCAACTGGTGACAAAGCTCAGGGGATTAGGTCTGTGCAACTCTGTCTGCAACTGGCTGCTGGACTTTCTTATTGAGAGACCACAGGTGGTGCCGATAGGCAATAAAACATCAACACCACTCACCCTGAGCACTGGAACCCCACAAGGCTGCTGTCTGAGTCCAAGGTTGTACTCCCTATTTACTCACGACTGCACAGCAAGACACAGCAACAACCGCATCATTAAGTTTGCCGATGACACCACTATAATAGGACTGATCAGTGATGATGACAAGTCCACTTACAGGGATGAAGTTGAACAGCTGCTTAGGTGGTGTCATAGCAATAACCTGGACTTGAACATAAAGAAAACGAAAGAGCTAATAGTGGACTTTCGGAGACACAGGCCATACACTCACAGCCCACTCAGTATTGATGGAACGGAAGTGGAAACAGTCACCAGCTTTAGGTTTTTGGGAATTCACATCTCTAAAGATCTAACCTGGACTGTGAACACTGACTCTATCATGAAGAAGGCTCAGCAGCGCCTTTATTTCTTGAGGTGCCTCAAGTGATGGGGGATGCCAATACATGTGTTGGTGAACTTCTACTGCTGCACCATCGAGAGCATCCTCACCAACGGGATCACTGTGTGGTATGGTAACACCTCTTCGCGAGAAAGAAAGGCACTACAGAGAATGGTCAATATGGCCCAGAAGATCATCGGCTGCAGTCTCAACGAGATTAAACAGCTCTATGAGGACCGCTGCCGTGGTAGAATTCTGGCCATCACAGAGGACAGTCACCACCCCGGGCATGAGCTCTTCACCCCACTGCCCTCAGGCAAGAGATATAAGAGCATACGGACACTTAACACTAGATTCTTCAATAGCTTCTATCCACAAGCAGTGAGACTGGCGAAGAAATTTAGCCATCCCCCTCGGACCACACCTACACCATCACCATCTACCTCTTTATGATTTCTTATCTATTGCACATCTCCAGTCATTGTTTACACGTCTGTATTGTTTACATTCAAACTGTCTACATGTTTACTTGCACATTGTCTATTGTTTGTTTGTACATTGTCTTGATGCACTGTTTGCACTTTGTCTTGTTTTTTACACTTGTTTTACAATCGAGAGATTTTCTGTAAGTAAGAATTCCATTGTACCAGTACCGGTTACATATGGCAATAAAGTTCAAGTTCAAGTTCAAAACACACCAGCAAGTCCACCTCTGAATGGCTTAAGAAAAACAAAATGAAGACTTTGGAGTGGCCTAGTCAAAGTCCTGACCTGAATCCGATTGAGATGTTGTGGCATGACCTTAAAAAAGCGGTTAAGGCTCGAAAACCCTCCATAGTGGCTGAATTACAACAATTCTGCAAAGATGAGTGGGCCAAATTTCCTCCACAGCATTGTAAAAGACTCATTGCCAGTTATCGCAAACGCTTGATTGCAGTTGTTGCTTCTAAGGGTGGCCCAACCAGTTATTAGGTTTAACTAAATGTTATCCACAACTTCAAACACCTGTGAGAAACGGGCAACTGCAGTGTTTCGCCTGCTGGCTCCACAGATAATCCTTTTTTGAAGTTTAAGGAGAGGATTTCTTTGTCAATTCAATTAAACGTTTCAGAAATGCTGAACTATTGGTGTGTTTCACACGCAGCACGGGCTCTCCTTTGCTTACAAATATTTTTTTTTACACCAATTTACTCAACTACGATTTTGCTGAGCATTTTGTTTGCTTGCTTCCTATTGTATACTGCTCTGATTTCTGTATTGTTCAATTTCCCTGTTGATTTTAATTTCTTGTTTTATAAGACAATCAGACCAGCTTTTCTGACCTTACCCTGCACTGGAGCCACTCTTTTCTTTCCAAAGGCGTGGAGAGAGATACTACTGCAGGTAACACCCCATGAGAAACATCATGAGTTTCTGGAAAAGCTCTCTACTTGCCCGCTCCCCACACCGACGTGTGTGAGCAGGGATTTAAAGGGACATTCTGAAGTGTAGAAACATTTTATCGTTACATACTTTTTCTGTGCAGTTAGTTCTCCTTCAACTCCGCCCGACAACAGAGGTCGTTTTTAATACAGGAGTAAAGGCACACTGCACATCTGCAAAACATCACGTTAAGGTTTAGGGAGAGCGACATCAGTGATTGGAAGGTACAGATGCAGCCATTCAAAGTGTGCAGTACAGACACATACCGGAGGTAATTGGCTACGGCGTCGCGCATTGTGACGCGCAATGACGCAAAATACCGCGGTACGTGATTGGTTGACCGACAGGGGCACTCGTAGTCCGTTGGTCGGTCGTAGAAAGATTTACAGTAAATGTCTTTACTGTGCACATTTTAGCATTGAATATTCATATGGAATTTTACCACTGAAGGGAAATCTTAGTACCTGAGCATAAAAAGAATAGGAGCATACTGTAACGCGTGTGAAGGCCATAAACGATATTAATTTTGGAACATAAACATACAGTATATGGCTGGTCTCTGTACTTTAAATAAAAAATACACACCAGTATTCCATTTCTCCCTTAACATTTTAAGCTTCGAAGTCTTTAACTAATGTGATACGGGAGTCAACAAGCATACTTTTAGAATTTGATTAAAAGGGAATATAATATGGAATTGCGTATCTAAAGAAATTAATAACGATATAATTATATTCATGTACCGCAACACAAGAATAGTACATGCTGTACATTGTCTGTTGATAATGTTTCTGTAGTACTTTTTCAGCACTCTGCATGTGACCTTGCTGGTGGCACTGTGGGTTAGGCTCCTGACTCCTACCTCACATGCTGTGTGTTTGAATCCTGCTGGAGTCATGACTTTTTTTTCAACAAACATTTCTTTGAAAAAATAAAACATTTCCCTGGGTCAGAGATTAAATAAAACCTCACTCGCACCAAACAAATTTATATTTCTAAATATCACAACATGATCGAATTTAAGTCATTTTAATAACAATGAATAGTCACCTATGTGTTACAATATAAACATTTATATTGATTTAAATCGCGTTTTGATTTAAATCACAAACGCAGGTTTAAATATATGTGTTTTTTGATTCACAATCAGACAAATGCAACATAAATTGATATCTTTGTCTTCTAAGTATCTTAATAAACTTTCAGCATAGCATTCTCCCCGTTTAGATTTATTTTTCTTGGGATCCTGGGATCAAACATGGAAAGATTAGATTGTAATCGTTTTTTTTTTTAAATACATTTTAGAAAAGTGTAATCTATACTAAAAAGTTGTACACCACCTGCTATAAAGATACATATTGTAATACTTTCGGGTTCGGATAGGACAGACACGAGAACTCAGACTTGCGGAGTTAAAGCAAGTTAAAGCCTTGATTTTATATATCACCTTTAAAAGTGGCATCTCAAAGCAAAGTAAATACCCAACACTGATTGTACCAATCTGTCATGCTAATAAAGCACCTTGAATTGAGAGAGAGAGAAGGGGAGGGCGAGCAAGCGAGAGAGCATAGCCAGGACAGACAGGCAAATAAGATACACTCCACAGACATTCACAACAGCGACATATCATAAAACATTTGCACATATAGTTAAATTATTATTTGTTTTTCAGGAAGTTAAAAAAAAAACACTTGAATTACTTATCCAATCTCTCAAAATAAAATTATTTTTCAAGCAATGCAACTAACGTCGGGCAATGTGTCTTTTTTAATCCAACATTGACAGCCACATCTTAAATCTTGTCAGTCAGCTCTTTTTTCTCTATTTGAATTGTGGCAATTCAAACAACCTGGGATAACAAGCGGTCTCAAAGTCACAGAGCTCACAGAGCTTTCACAACAGATGACAATTCCCTTAGTCCTTCCTTAGTCTTCCTGAAATTGTCAGATTATGAGTGAACAAAAACATTTTATTAAAAATTTAATAAAAATTATTTTTTAATCGCGTATCTAAGGAAATAGCAGTATAACCTTGTTCATGCAGTGGCATGTTACATTATTAATTTGGGTGTCTCCTCTTGCCAGAAAGCTCTAAATTGCATTTTGAGTGCGGTTTTTGACTTTTTTTAAATTGCAAATTGCAATAAATAAAGCTGATACTGTTTAGACTTTTAATTATTTTAAACTGTATTACAGCAGCACAATGCAACGTAAATTGCAAAAATGCACTTGGAATCTGTCCAAGCCCTGCTTTGTCAGGCATTTTCTTTTACTGTAATGGACATAAAAACTCCCTTGCTTTTAACAGAGCGTTTCATAATATCTAACTACGAAAATTATTTAAACTGCTACACTTATCATTCAACCAGAGCTCGAAATATCACAAGGATCCTCAAGAGCACAGCAAAGACTGTATTAAAAGTATACTAGTGACAAATTAGTATACTTTAGATCTTTTTTTCTGATACGGGGAAAATCTGATCATGTTTCTCTATAACAATAAAAAAAACATTATTTTACATATCACCTTTATGTGATATCACCTTAAGGACAGCACATACAAGTGTTAATTGCACAATGGACCGCGCAAATCAATTTAAAATAGTCTTCTTTAGGTGTGAGGGCAGGAGTGGATCGCAGAAGGCATAATCAGCAAATTAGGAAAACAAAGAACAGGACAGGTGAGACGTGTATCCAGAGAGCTGGTGATCAGAAAAAGGAACAGCTGTTATGCCCAGGTTTTACGCTCTCTCTGCTGAATGAATAAAAGCATTTTATTAAAAACGCGTTTGCGTTTGTCTGGGTATTTACTTTGTAATCTGTGGTTTCCATCTACTGTATTGCTTTGAGATGCCACTTTTAAAGGTGATATGTAAAATAAAGTTTTTTATTATTGTTATAGAGAAACATGATCAGATTTTCCCTGGTTCAGAATAAAGACGATTAAAATCTGTAATCTTTCCACTTGTATGTCATCGGAAAATACAAGAAGTTTCTGCTTTGTGTAAGGATGGTATCAAAAAGTAATCTAAGTGGTGAGAAAGCTGTGCTCCTCAAAGCGCTTTACAGGATAAAAACAGTAACAACAATAGTGTTAGGCTGGGCAAACGATTTTTTTATAGAAATACAAAATGAGATATAATGATGTGTTCCGGCTAAGACATTAACGAGTACAACCCCTCTCTCTGCGGGAGTGCTGGCTGTGACGAATTAAACCGGTTTCACAGGTATTTTCAAAGTAGAAGGGGGCGAGATTTCTAGCGAAAGACACCTCCCCCTCCAAAACCAAGGAAGTACAGTACTTACTAGTTAAGAAAGCTAGGCTCCTCAATGAAATCACTTTAACATGCTAATGCGTTGGTGTAACAGTCCGGGCGTGGCAAGCTTTTAATGTCAACTCGACTCGATTGGAAGACAATGAACATATTCTAGCCCTAAATGAATTAATAGCAAACATGGTTTACATAAAAGACATTTTTCCAAGAAAGTTTATAATAATAGAATCTATAGTTGAAATCTGAGCCTAAATAAAAAGAAAAAGCATTTTCAGAGAGCAAGTACGCTGTGTTTATGTAGAAAAAGTGATTAGGTTTATAAGCAATCTAATTACTTATTAGTTTAAAATGCTATATAAAATAAAGTTTATTATTAATTTGCTGGATAGAGTGGTGAACAATATGGATAAGACAAAGATAACGATCCTGATCAGTTTAGAAATCTGTGTACGCTGTAAGGTTTTTACTTCTTAAACTTTTAAAATACACGTTTCGAATAGAAAGAAATCATATTCCTGGTACAGTATGTATAGCAAGCCAGCACGTCTTTTTTCTCCAATCGGAGGGGTTAGACGCTCGGTTAAAAGCAAAGGAGATTGTCTGTTATAGTGGACATAAAAACAAGAGTTCGCTGGCATATATTTATCTATTATTGGGTTACTATATGGAATAATTGAGTATTTAATTGGGATTTTATGCCATTGATCTGCACAAAATACTTTATAATATCAAAGTGTAGCCAATTCTACAGATCCTGCCAAATGAATTATGGATATAAACCAGAAAATAACTGATTGAATAAGTATTCATACTTAAAAAAAACACACACACAAGTGTTTCAATCAATGTGAGATGAGCTCTTAAAATAATCTGTAAGTTATAGTGGACATAAAAACAAGAGTTCGCTGGCATTATATCCTAGAAGACACAGACCGGCACCAGACCGGGAGAATGCCCGCAGCATAAAAGAAAATGCCTGATGAACTAGGGATTGGACAGTTTACAAGTGCTTGTACAATCGATGGAAATGTTCAAATAAATGTGCAAAAGAAATAAACAAAATAATCATTTATTTCTTTATCATATTGGCTAGCTAATGTCCTCTCTTTGCTAGTTAGTGGCTGTGTTTCTGCGTTGGGTAGCAACGGGTGACTGTTCTCAGGCGGAAGATGTAAACAGCTTAATTTTCGTGTTAAATCATTTTTTAAGATTAAAATTCATCCTATACAGCAATCACATATTTGGGTACCGTTTCATAAAACTTTCATGCTTAAAATGTTTAGGGAGAAATGGAAGACTGGTGTGTATTTTTTCTTTAAACTACCAAGACCAGCCATACACAGTAAAGTTTACGTACATACAGTAATGTTTATGTTCCTAAATTAATATCGTTTATGACC
Organism: Lepisosteus platostomus; assembly: GCF_059453375.1. Lineage (NCBI taxonomy): Eukaryota > Metazoa > Chordata > Actinopteri > Semionotiformes > Lepisosteidae > Lepisosteus > Lepisosteus platostomus. Next base: position 18,428,677 of record NC_142615.1, on the reverse strand, counting down.
TTCAGATGCGTTATGCTCCTCTTCTTTTTATGCTCAGCTACTAAAATTTCCCATTAGTGGTAAAATTACATATAAATATTCAAAACTAAGCGGATTAAAATGTGCACAGTAAAGACATTAAATGAAATAAATCTTTTCACTACCAACCAATGCACCACGAGTGCCCCTGTCGGTCATTTTGGCCAGCCAATCACTTACCGCGGTGCCCTGCGGTGGCTTGTGGGTAGATTACCGTACCGCGGGTTTGTACCGCGCATTTTGAATGGCTGCATCTGTATCAATAGTACCACTATTCTGTAACAGCTCTTTCAGTAAACCGGTGGACCAAACAATTCAATAAGAAGTTTTTTAATTTAATGACAATTACCTTCAAGGAGTCTTTAAGCAAAGGGTCCAGGTGAAGGGTGCCAAGTTCAGAAAACACAGTCTTGCTTATATCATCAGACCCTAAATGAAAACATTTTAAGTGCTTTACTCCAACAGCATAAAGCACGTTAAAAAAAAACTTAGCCTGTGAATATCAATGTTTAAAGATGTACACAATCTTTAGAAAATGTGTCTTTATAAACACATGTATAGTTCTCAAGTGAATGACTGATACCTTTTATGTTCATTAAGTTCAGTGAGAATTTTTCAGAAATTTTAATTTTTTTTTGTTTTGGAATCTTAATGCATGACAACCCCTGTAATACAGTACAAGCACCAGTAAAAAATAGCAAAACTTTGTATTCATTAATCACAGTGTTTTGTCGATTCAATATACAACAGGACAGGATTATTAAAAAAATGAAAGGTTAGTTCAAATGAAAATAATGATTGTATAATTTTAGGACAGCACTAAAAGTCAAACAAATCGGATACATCTCATACAGTTTTGGATCTTGGATAGAAAGAACATCTTTGCATGTACAACAGGAAAGACTAAGCTGTCAGAAGTGAAATCTCTTTGTATTCTGTGAGTCCTAGAACCTAAATAAATTGCTATTATCTCACACCAGAAAGGAGAGATTGTTGAGTTCACATTCATGACATTCATATCACATGAACTGATAAAGGTAATTCTCTAGAACAGGTAAACCATAGCACAGTGTTGAAGGTATTAGTGCTTAATGTGTAAGCCTTTTGAACTGCTTTTCAATTGGCTTGAAGGAAGGTTTGCTTAAAACATTGGACTGTGTCTGGGATCTACTTCCATCGGATTTCAGCTCTGCCATCAGTAGGAAAGAAAACTGTAAACTTACAACTAAATATTTGAACAATTTTTTTTTTGGTAACCAGACTGAGATTCTGTGTCCCCTTCTCCACAAGATATACTGAGTTAAGGAAACTTTATTTTAACTTAAAAATTACTAACCACCTGTAAGAAATGATTATATTGTTTTTTTAATCAATTAAAATTAATGAATACTCTAACAAGGCAGAATCTCACCAGAGTATTCAGTAAAATGCAGAATACAAGGTGATCCTATAGCTTGCCCTGACTCTCCTATAAGGCATGAGGTTATTCAACAAGAAAATCAGGAAGGCATGGCAGAAGAGCACAATAACATTCTGCAGTGAAGGGGTTCTGATGAGCCAACAGCTGCTCCAGTCAGGCTCACTGCCAGTATAGAGCCCAGCCACAAGAAGAGTGAGGAAACTGACCCAAGTGTGATTACAGACCAACATGTCTGACTTCTACATCTAAGATTATGGAAATAATTAGAATAATTCAGCCCATTTTTCAAGGTTTTCAGTTTGTACTTTCAGAAGGTAGGAGCATTTGGTTTTTACTTGGAGGCTGTCTGTTAAAATGTGTAAATAAAGCTAAAAGAAAATTCATATTTAATAAGTCTTTATTTTGCCCAGGTCAGGATTTTACATAATATTGGATTTATGTAAATCTTGCATAACTCTGGGGAGTTATTTTATTCCTGGTAAATCGTCCATATGTTATTTCTGGGTAAGTTATGCATACGTTTGATCAGATTATAACAACAACTTACTTTGTGTTCCATTGATTTCAAGTCAACATAAGTACCGAGACACATCCACTTTAAGTTAAAAACGTAATCACTTGAGATGCTTTAATAAGATGTTTTAATGAGCAAAACAGGATAGTTTTGTCCATTCTTTCTATCCCCCCCCCCATTATATTAAATGCTGCTCAATTGGATTTGACTTGGACTGGCTGAGATAACTCGAGGTTTGCTGGGATGGTGTGTTTCGGGTCACTGTCATTCTGATGGTGATGATGTAAGTCATTTCTTCAAAATAATGGCCCAAATATTTCTGTAAACCTCAGAATTCACTCTGCTGCTTTCTCATTATTTATATAATTAATACATTATCTATCAAAAGTATTCACTCCCGTTGGATATATTTATCTATTATTGGGTTACTATATGGAATAATTGAGTATTTAATTGGGATTTTATGCCATTGATCTGCACAAAATACTTTATAATATCAAAGTGTAGCCAATTCTACAGATCCTGCCAAATGAATTATGGATATAAACCAGAAAATAACTGATTGAATAAGTATTCATACTTAAAAAAAACACACACACAAGTGTTTCAATCAATGTGAGATGAGCTCTTAAAATAATCTGTAAATTCAACTGACCAGTGCTTTCAATTTATCCAATGATAAAGGCTTCCAACATCATTTTTCATGCTTTGATGCAGAGATTAAATATGTTGTCCTACAGATGCAGCCATTCAAAATAAGCGGGGTACACTGCGGTACAACGCGGTGGGCATGTTGCATCAAACATGCGTCATAACAATTCATTTCAGGTCATACCACATTTTACCTCTTGGAAATTAGATTATGTTAATAGTATCCGGAATCACCTTATAAAACCGCCAGGTGGAGTTACAGAAGCAGCCATTCAAAACAACCGGGCGATACTGCGTTATAACGCTTGTCGCGGTATAACTCAAGTTACCGTATAATACTGTATTAATACCGTATATTCTTGCATAATACCACATGGTACCGCAAGTAAAATAATAGTATCTGGAATTTCCGCAAGGTGGAGCTAATAAAGCTCAACCTCTCATGTACAGCGTTTGAGCTGTCACCATCAAAGTCTTTACCAAAGATATTACTAATAGTATTAATAACGAATGACCTTGGACAAGCTGTAAACTCAAAGTATTACCCTGGTCCACATTCTTTGAAAACGAAAATATTTAATTTTCCACTCATCATGTGAGTGGTGTGATGGTCTAAGTGCCTGACTTCTAAGTGAGAGGTTGGCTGTTCAAATCCAGCTAGTGCTATGAATTTTCTTTTAACAAACATTTCTTTGAAAAAATAAAATAGCAATATTATGGACAATTAATTGACTTTTTTATATTTCTAAATATCACAACATGTTTGAATCTAAGTCATTTTTTTAATAACAATGAGTTATCACCGTCTTGCCCTCTGATCGTGTGGGGATCCGTTTAGATCTCCCTTCAGATTTAAAAGGTTATTAATAATATTTTAGGTGTCACAACTTCAAATTTAGCTGATATTTTGCTGCCTTCGCATGCTTACACAGCTCCATGGGTAAACTATCGTACGTGACTGAGAAAGCTTTAGAGAACTTAACACTTTTATGATCAACAAATTGTAAATACGATGTTTACATTGGGATTATTAATTTTTCACTTAAGTGTATGGAGGAGTGTCAGCTGTCAATGAGAGCAGACCCCCCCCTTAGACTGCGCAAACGATTTTGAAAAATGTTATAAAGAAATGGAGGCTGTATGCATTACAATATAAACATTTACTGTCAAACTTTAAATCAAAAATTAATTTAAAGACGATCTGTCAAAGTGCAAGGAGAAGCCACCTTTAAAGGCGCTATATAAAGGCGCTATATAAGGGTGCTGATTCTTATGGAATGTGTACCTTTCTTCTTTTTTTCAGCATGGAATAAACCTATTACTTGATTCTAATGGAAGCCCGATTCCACCAGGAATTAAAAAAAACACACACTCTCTTGTTTCAATACTTTTTTCAAAATCGCCAAAGCGAGAGAGAATTTGACGTTTATATTGGCATTATTAATTTTTCACTTGAGTGTATGAAGGAGTGTCAGCTGACCCCCCCTCTTAGGCTGGGCAAACCTGTTTTTAATACAAGTAATAGGTGTATTCCATGCTGAAAAAAAGAAGAAAGAGAACACAACGTTTCGGCCGTGGAGCCTTCTTCAGGTGTCAAGACCTGAAGAAGGCTCCACGGCCGAAACGTTGTGTTCTCTTTCTTCTTTTTTTCAGCATGGAATAAACCTATTACTTGTTCCTTTGCAGCCTATGCATGCTGATGCAGCTACCCACCTGTTTTTAATACATCTACTTAAGAAAGTTAGGTGTTAGCATAAACTATTAGTAATCAATAATATTAAATTTAGCACTGTAATAAATTGTTGCACTTTTCTCCACATCTTGTAATACCATATTTTTATTGTTCAAATGTACATTAAATCTTTCTATCATAAAATAAGTTAAATACAAAATTAAAGAAAAAATAGGGTAAATATAATTCAAAATATTTTGCTAAAAATGTTAACTGTTTATAAAAATAAAATGTATTAACTAAGGAATAGGATGGCACAGTTGTTAGTATGCTTTTTGTATGTTTTTTTTTCATAAATACAACAGTAGTACCAGATGTCTCAGTGGCTCTCAAAATTAAATTATGCATGCAAACCTCTGAATTAGAAAGATAACTAAGATATCCATCCATTTTTAACGGTGGTGAAGTGGTTAGCATTGCTACCTTGCAGCACTGGGGCTGTAATGTAGGGCAATCTGAACGAGTTAAACTTTGATGCAGGAAAAATGTATTTCTATACATTCTATATAAATGTAAGCTATACTGATTCTCCCCAATGTAATGCAGTTAAAAAAATATCTCTGATGCAGTTCCTAAATTAATATAGTTTATGACCATCACACGCTTTATGCTTCTCTTCTTTTTATGCTCAGCTACTAAAATTTCCCTTTAGTTTCCCTACCGGCCATGTAGTACACAGCATTGTGGGATAATCGTTTATTTTAAAGGGAACATAGAGAAACTAGGAACTAAAGAAATCAAGAAAGGCTTTTTTCAACACAATTAATAGATGCACATCCTGTTCACTAGGTTATTTAACTCCACACTGAGCAATCTCCAATATGTTCAGAATTTGATAGCCAGAATCCTGTATTACTTTGAGATGCCTGTTGTAAAGGTGTTATATAAAATAAAGTAATATATTTACAGTAATTTAAAGTATATATTTAAAGTAATAACTTAACAATATATGTAAATGTTTTATGATATGTCTTTGTTGTAAATGTCTGTAATACAGATGCAGCCATTCAAAAGTTTTTTTATACATAGCATTCAGAAATACAATCGAAAATAGTTTTGTGGTGTATGCGTAGATGAAACTTTTCTAAAATGTATAACAAAATTAAAGACGATTAAAATCTGTAATCTGTAATCTTTCCACATGTAATGTCATTAGAAAGTACAATAAGTTCCTGCTTTGTCTAACGATGGCATCAAAAAAGAAACCTGTGCTTGATGATAATAAAGGGACTTAGAAGTCAAAGAAAATTATTTACGTTGTTTAATTTTAAACACTAAGTTATGAACGCAATTGGTGCTTCACAGCCATTGTGCATTATTGAGCTCTGCGCTTTCTCCTTTCCAATGCTACCTCTCCCTCTGACACAGTGCAGTGGGCAGCACACTGTTCTCAGAGCCTCTGATACGGGAAAAAAAACCTGCTGATCTGTTCTACATACCAGGAAGATAACAGAATATTATTTTTTTTAATCGAAACGTGTGTTGTGTTTATGAAATTCGTGTATTTTAAACGTTTAATTAAGTAGTAAAAACCTTACAGCATAAACAGAGATTCTAAACTGATCATGAGGAAGAAAAATCACCCATTTTTTAAAAGTGGTTATTAACTATCGAAACCTGTTTTTTAAGCTTTTAAAGTCGTGCAATGTCTAAGTAGGAACACAACATTATATCTTGTTTTTGATTTATTTTTTAAGAATTAAAATAATCATTTGACCAGCCTAATTTTAAAGACCTCTTTTTGTGAAACTTTTCACAGCCTGTACAAAAAACTATATACACAATACTGCTGACAGCAGGAAAATTCCTATTCTTTACTCAGCAGCTTATTAAAAACAGCCCCCATGGTGTTCAAACCGATTTTCTTTACACAGAAGACTGACACAGCTTCGCACTGTGAAACTGTTTTACTAAGAAAACATGTGTCCGTGGGGGAAGGTGGAGTGTCTTTTGCTGGAAGACTCGTCCTATCCTACTTTGAAAAAAACAGTGAGACCGGTTTAATTCGGGACAGCCAGCACTCCTGCAGAGAGAGATGTAAACCGCGCAGCACCAGGCGAATGCACAACGTCAATGTAGGGCTTTCGGGCTCATGTGGATTTACGCCCTACAACCTGTGGTACCACTGTCTACATACGGTACGAACATGTGATATTTAGCAATATAAAAAATGTCAATATACTGTAGTGTCCATAATATTTGCTATTTTAGTTTTTCAAAGAAATGTTTATTTGTCAAAAGAAAACTCACAGAGATTGCTGGATTGAAACATCCAACCTCATGCTTACACATCAGTCACTTAAGCTGTCACGCCGCCAAGGCAAATCATAAGACATGCACTGAAACAGCAATACACATATCAATATAGAACTATAGCTATACCGTTATTAATTTATTTAGATACACAAATCCATTTTATATTCCCTATTTATCCAATTCTAAAAGTATGCTTTTGTTTATCCGATAACGAGCGTATTAGCAAAGGTTAAAAATATCAATTTTTCACGAAGTATATAAATGTACAGTAATATGGTCAGAAGGAGCAAGTAAAAACATTTCAAAATAACCACATGTACTGTAAGACTTTGATGCTTAAAATGTTTAGGGAGAAATGGAATACTGGTGTGTATTTTTTCTTTAAAATACCAAGACCAGCCATATACAGTACAGTTTACATACAGTAATATGTTTATGTTCCTAAATTAATATTGTTTATGACCTTCAGATGCATTATGTTCCTCTTCTTTTTATGCTCAGCTACTAAAATTTCCCTTATAAATATTCAATACTAAGCAGATTAAAATGTGCACAGTAAACAGATTAAATGATTAAATCTTTTCACTACTGACCAATGCACCACGAGTGCCCCTGTCGGTATTTTTGGACAGCCAATCACGTACCGTGGCATATGCCGAGGTGGCTTGTGGTTAGTTGCGTGCTGTACGGGTTTGTACTGTGAACCTTGAATGGCTGCTTCTGTATATTCTGTATACTGTATCATATAAATATACCACGATCCTTGAGCAGAGAATTAAATTTCTGCTGCGTTTGTGGAAGACACAAGACAACTTAAAGTCAATTGCTGGTCCGCAGTCATACCAAGCAACAGTTTAAAGGTACAGCCTTGTGGAAACAAGTTTAAACACTGAGTTTAAACACTCAAGTGCACAGAGCACGTCAGGCCAAAAACTAAGAGCACCATGGGAGCTCATTCTTTGTGTACTGAAATGTTCTTAAAAAAACAGAAGTAAACTGTAACAATTGATAAAACAACTTTAAAAGTATTGTTTTCAATTAAATTGAGCCAACAATTTAACTTACTGTGAAACCTGAAGTATTCTTCTCTGATCTTCTTTATGCTCTTCATTGTTTCATTAAATATTTATTTGTCTTTGTGATTCTGAAGACCTCTAGTGTATTTATCCTTTAGATTCGTAAATCTTTTCATGCAATTCTTTTTACAAAGTTCATTCAGCCATTGGTCTTTCAGTTTCTAAGTGGAATGGTAAAATTTGATGGAAATTCATGTTTTAATAAGCAAAGAAAAGGGATTATAAACAATAATTACAGGTTTCCTAAAGTGCTTTTCCTAAAGTTTCAATTAACAATATGTTTGCTGCTTCAATGAAGATATACACTTTGTTCTTTCCTTTTTCTGCACTAGACCATATCTACTAAGGCATACAAAACCATAATGTCACCTTTCCCTTTATTTTATTATCAAACTTGTGCATCTATGTATTCTTTTTCTGTTAATGATAAATCAATTTGAAAAACTTTTGCGAAATGTGATACAACACACAGCATGGCATGATGAAAATTAATTTAGGAGGCGAATGTTACTTGGGAAATATTAGTGAATGTGTTGCAATGCATTGCTGTTCCTTAATGTGACACAGTTGATTTTAACCTCTGGTACTCTAATTCTCTATTACATCACTTCCTAAAGATCAGTAAATACGTCTGTGGTTGTCTGTTTTTTTTTCCTGGACTACTGATGGCATGAATGAGTCTTGCTGTTAACCAGGCAATTTGTTTTACTCAAGCAGGGCAAACCTTCACCATTCTTGCATAAAAAAACCCATGTATTTTGGCTTTTTATACAGATTTTTAAGGAACCGTTAACATTGGTCATCTGTGCTTTGAGCTCAGTATTTTGCTATCCCAAAGAACATATAACACACCTATCTGCTGACTAATTAATATTCATGTATGCAATGAAGTAGCTATTAATGTAAAACCTAGACACTTATACTTTCATTGCTCTTCAATAAACAGTGTAATTATTTTCACTAGATTAAAAAAATATTTAGGAAGATGGGAGATATTCAGGTTTTCAGAAAATATTAGCATTTCAGCCTTATTGATATTTATATGTAGCAAATGTGTATGCTTTTTATAAACAAAGTAAACAAGTTAGAACTATTTAACAATGAAATCAAGTACAGTATTCATTCTCTACTGATATTTTAATTTAGTATTTAGTATTTAATGACAAACTATTTTTTAGATTTACTTGTAACTCCTTCTTCTTTTCTTCCTTTTGATTCGTGCCGCTGGTATATTCCAGTTTTTTCATGAACTCCTCAATTACTTTGTCACATTTTTCATTGTAGTCTTTGCACAGTGCATCTTCATTGTGTGGAAGGTGAACTTCCATCTCTGTTACAATATTTTCCATGTTATCTTTTGCTAATAGAAATGTTTTGTTTATCCAGGCCTCATTCATTTCCAGAGCAGCTACTGTCAGACAGACATTGTCTTGTTTGTTCAGCATGTTGATGTAGGAGTGAGCCAGCTCCACAAAGGCTTCACAGAGGGGAAAAGAGTAATGTCAGGTGGTGATATGTTGAGATTAAGCAAATGAGAACAAACAAAATGTGTATATTTATACTGAAAAACCATAAAAATACAACCAGTAATTACTGGAACTGACAGCACCTGTAATGCTTTTAATGCCTCAAACACTTAATAAAATAATGAAAAGTTCTTTGTAATATTTCCTGGATTTTAAAAATATTTAATAATATTACAGGGCAGTAAACATTAATATTTATCATGCTTTGTGTGAGATCCATATTTGCACTTTGAGGCATTAAGAGACACATCTGATTGACATTCCCAGACATAAAGTTGGGGCAACATGTCAAAGGAAATTAAAGACCAAGGGGCTGAGTTTCCTTTCTTCACTGAATGAGAACCTTTGTGTCCTCCAGGTGCTGCTGTCAGTGGCCACATGGACTTTTTTGATATTACAGAAGCATTTCTTTCTCTCTGGGAAATCTTCTTCCACCTGGTGAAGGGGGTGAGATTACATTTTGACTTCTTCCCAGAAGATTGCTTATATCTCATTTCTTATATTCTCAGCAGTAAAATAAGTGCTGAGACGAGTTTTTACATTTGGTTAACTGATTTTTAATTAATAAAATTAATTTTTAATGTAGTTTACATTAAAAACAAAGATGGATTTTCCCTCAGCTGCTCTAATTTGTGAGCATTCCTGAAGTAATTTCCTTAATTAAAAAATACACATTCTTTCATTAACACACTTTTCATATTATTACTATCAATATACAGTAATGAAACACATTAGTATTGCAACAATTGCAGTGATAACATTCAGAATTATTTGAAACATTAATGATGTAAAAATTCATTGGTTGTCCCTGTTTAAAAAAAATGCACGAAAATGTAACAAAGCAAATATGTATTTTCAGGAAAAATATCACATCTTTCACCAGAAACTGAGGAATAAAAATGAAACTGCAATTAGAAATCTGCAATGTAATTATTCGTTCTTTGAATTCTGATGAGGACTGCATTTTAAATTCTAGTTTCTTCAAGGTATTATAAGAAGAAGAAGAATCATACATACAATCACAAAACATTATTGCTACAAAATGTGACAATTTTTCCTTACTATTATTTATTTAATGTACACCAGCACTGACACAATGATCAGTTTATATCAGTGTATATACTGGAAACGTAAACGTTTTCTCCTCCTTGCTCATGAATTCATTCCTCCCCCTGTCTCCACCTCTGCACCAGCCCCTCAGCCACTCTTCTCTGAACTGGGCTTACAGTTTCCTCACCCTATAGCCTGGGAACATGGGTTCAGCCAAGTCTCTCTATGCATTGACATCTTAGTTTACTCATTTAATGATCACTCTTGAATACACTATATACTTCTGGGGAACCAAAACCATTTGTTTTATTTTATTACCTCCCAGTATAAAAGAGGTTAATTTGTCCCATAAATATGCTAAAACAAAGGATGAAAATGGAGACATTTTCAATGTGCCAATGTAACAGACCCCTCCCTCCACCCCAACATCCTTTGCAGCAGGTTCCTCTGGCTCATCCTTCTTCAGTAAGGAGGCAACACTAATCTCTGACCAGCACTGTCAGTTCCTCAGCCAGGTGTACTGTCCAAAGTGTAAAGCCAAAGTGCTAAAAAAAGTGCTTTTTTACGTCAGCTCATTCCATTTTTAGAATTTGAACAAGAAAATCAAGAGATGTAATTGTCAACAGTCGCATAACTGAATATCCACTGTCATTTAACAGAGCTGCTTGTGAAGGCTTTACCTCCTGGTGTGCAGACAAGACTTTTCACTGCCTTGGGAGCAGACTGTTTATCACGAACAGTGGTCACAAAGGTGTTGAGTGATGTTAGAAAGTCATGGTCTAAATCTTCATCTTTCATTTCCGGGAGTTTTCTGAAGAAGAATCAAGTACATATGTTAAAAACACTTAAGTAAGCATGCTCTTATTACCAAACTTACATATAATAAAGAAATGTAAATAGAAATTATAGTTTACTTAAATTTATAAATTATAGTTTACTACTTAAAATGTGGATCCATCAGGTAAGATAGAATAGGATTTTAGGAACAGTAGAATGTTATAATTATTATAATAATTAGAGTGATAATTAATATCATATTATGATGTCAGGCAAATCAAAATAATAGGGGTACAGGGGTAAGACTAAGTGACAGAAAACAAAACTGTTTAGCAGAGGTGAAAAGCAAATAAGGAAGAAAAGATGATCTATGAATAGATTGTGTCTCACTTGTTTTTTCCTCACCAAAACAAATCCTAATACATTAGCAAGGATGTGAGGGGACAACAAAAACAGAAGGTTTGAGTTTGAGAGGAAATTACAGACAGAAGTAAGCAGAGTCTGTTGAGTACAGATGATATTTGACCCTTCCTTTCAAATACTGTACACACACTGGAAAGGAGAAATTATATAAAGCACAGCAAACTTTCAAAAACAAGAACAAAATGTTTAAGTATTTGGCAATTCCTGAATAGTTTATTATATTATTATATATAAATAAAAAGTATACTTACTTGAGCGCTTTCCCAAGAGCTGGTTGTGGCAGAATATGAATTTCTGTTTTGTCAAAGACTTCCTTATATTTTGTCTTTGTTTCTTTATCCAAGGCATTCAGAAACTTGTCCTTAAACTTATCATGATCAAATTCTTCAAACTGGAAATCTCTTATCAGTATATAGAACAAGTTCGGAAGGTAATCTTTAAGTGACTTATTTTTCTCCTCACTGACGAAAGACATCTGATGTACAACTTGTAAGAGGCAGCTGTACTGGGTTTCAGGAAAAAAAAAATCTATGACGTCACATTGATAATGGCCTTTAATTAAAAAATAGAGTTTAACATTGCTGATATTTTTAAATCACTGAACAGTCCTTCGGATGAGACGTAAAACCGAGGTCCTGACTCTCTGTGGTCATTAAAAATCCCAGGGCGTTTCTCAAAAAGAGTAGGGGTGTAACCCCGGTGTCCTGGCCAAATTTCCCCATTGGCCTTTACCAATCATGACCTCCTAATAATCCCCATCTATGAACTGGCTACATTACTCTGCTCTCCTCCCCACTGATAGCTGATGTGTGGTGAGCGTTCTGGCGCACTATGGCTGCCGTCGCATCATCCAGGTGGATGCTGCACATTGGTGGTGGTGGAGGGGAGTCCCCATTACCTGTAAAGCGCTTTGAGTGGAGTGTCCAGAAAAGCGCTATATAAGTGTAAGCAATTATTATTATTATTATTATTATTATTATTATTATTATTATTATTATTTGAAAAATTCTTAACACTGCATCACTTACAATAAGCACTTGTCCATTTCAGAGTCCCAGGAGAGATGGATCCTACCCAGGAATCAATGTGCAAAAGGCAGGATACACCCTGGACAGGACATCAATCCATCACAGGGCATACACTCACACCAGGGCCAACTCTACCAAACCACTTGGTTAAGCACCTGGAGGAAACCCATGCAAAGAGTATGCAGAGAGCACCCCAGGAATTACACCAAGGGCCCCAGTGCTGCAAGGCTGCAATGATAATCACAGTGCCAATGCACCACCTGGTTTAAACATGGATAATAATATTTTCTTATTTATAATCTCTTTGTTAGTCAGAAACAATAATTTTGATATTTGTTTTAAATTCCAATATAAGTCTTCATTGTCCTTTTTTTCCTGTAATGTCCTGTTGAAATGCTCCAGAAATCTGATTTTGGCTTTTATTTTGGCTTTTATTGGACTTTTGCAGTTCTAGATAATTAGATTGTTTCAGTTTCAGTTTCATATGATTAGAATATGATTAGAAGCTGTCATAAGATTATAAAAAATATTTTACAGCAGACTTCATTAACACTCTGACTGCACATATGTACTTGTGGTTCAGTACTGAAAGGGGTGAAGTGAAGTGACCCAGCAATGATATTAACTAATTCTCCAATTAGACAACTCCACACAGCTGGTACAGTAACAGTACTGGGCATCATGGGTGACACAAATCAGCATAAACAAAGATCACCACAGCTCACCCCAGAATTCACTTTAAACTGAAAACTAAATCTGCTCATGAAATTGGAGGATTATGTAAAGCTCAAGATTTCTTTTTTAGTAATTTATATTGTTGTATAGTTTAAAATGTTTTCTTCCCAAGGATACAGAATTTCTTCAATAGCGCTTCTGTCGATACATCCTTTGATGTTGAAGATTATACTGCTGGACAGCAGTGTTGTCAGTAAAAATATAGTCTTATCAGTTATGAGCCTATTTTCACAGTCATCCAATCCCTCAGTATCCAGAAGCAGGAGACAGGCATTTGTGTGGAAAGGGTGTGGTCTGGACCACATCCAAATGCCTTTGGTACATCCTTCCACTCCATGTCCAACTTTGAATCCTTGGTCTTCATTAAAGAACCGAGACAGCAGGTAAGACTTTCCAGTCCTGTGCTTACCCACAATGCCAATCACCTCTGCAACACCTGTCATTCCTGACAGAACTTCAGCTGCCCTCTCATTGAGTACAACTTTATCATTCTGGATCTCAATGAATATCTGTGGAGTTGCCATCATGCCTATTCTGCTCCTGGTAAAATAAGAGAAAACTAACTTAAGAATACATTAACTCATTTTTCACTATTTTATACTATGTGAATTTTGTAAAAATTCTATAGGTTCTGATTCTTATTAATTCATTCAGGATACCTGTGCCACAACAAATTGACTGTAAAAACATGTATACGTACTATAGCTGTCAACAGTTAATGTATATTGATTAGTTTTACACATTATCACAATTCCTTGAACCAGCAATACAAATTGATTCTGAAATTTGCATTATAAGTCAAAGTCATAACTTGGAAGTGATTATATAATGGAACAGTGTTATAAGTTGGTGACTAACTCCTGATTCAACAGCAGCTAGGCAACATTCATTATTTTGTGATCACAAATAACTTAAGGGAGTAGACAGAGGTCTGATTTATGCAAGATTATTTGAAACCATGAAGTCAGCTCTAACTGGATGGCATAAAAATGTGACCTGTGGGAAAACTGGTTTGCCTATGGTTATACTCGATTAGAGCAATACAAATATGAAAAATGCCATTTGGCTAATTTTCCCATTTGGTAGTTAGTTAATTGATCTGGGGACTCATTCAGCTGTTTCTTGAAAAATAAAGACAGGTGTCACATAGAAAACAAAATAAATTCACCTCCCGAATCACAACCCAAATCTCTAATCACCACCAGAGGGCCCCACACGAGAAAACCAATATCACTCTTCCCTAACAGCCAAGTGAATATCTCTCTAATCATCATCACCTTTAATTAGGAGCATTATATTAAAGGCTCAAGTGGCTACTCAAGCATTCATGCCAGGACCATGAGCCTTCAGCTCAGATAATCCTCTCTTCTCTACTTCAGAGAAATAAAATCCTTAACTGAGTTTTAACATTTGCCCTAAAAACCTTCCGAAAAGCTAAATATGGAGCGACTACAAGCTGACTTTCTACTTCTGTCTGGGATATTGAGCCTGAAACCGGTGAAAGGTGTCGCTAAAACCCACACAATGTCACACAGGCTGTTAAATTTAACCATATTACTGTCTAGCTTGTTCCACACTTTGCTAACAAGTCTGCATGCCTGCATCTCTGAATAATGGGGAATTTATTATTCTTTGAGTTTCTACAAAGGCTAGAAGGACTGTGAACCTCTCTCAAGGAGAGATAAGAATTGTACTGAAACAGACATAAAACCATTTAGCCAAGAACACAACAGGGCTAGTGATTCTCAAGTCAAGAGAGGTGATTTCCCAACACCTGACACAAGGCCATAATTTAAGGGCCACTACTTAGTAAGAAATGCAAGAAGGACTTTTTTTAAGATTCATTTTAAAGGAACTGACCAAACATACCTTAAAATCATCCATAAATAGATATTTTATTTATCACATTTAAAAGAAACAGAACCAACTGCATTAAACTAAGAGAAACAATGGATATCTGAGCAAATGCCTGTAACTACTGTATCACTTGTATGGTCTTAAATTAAAGAGCAATTCATAATTAAACAGTTGGAACAGTCGGAATCCTGGTTACAACAAGCATTACTGTAAGGATTTTTCAGATTTTTCTGATCCATCAACATCGATTGAGGGTCCAGGTTTGAGTCTAGTGAATACATGAGGATACAATCCTCTCCAATTGCTTGTAAAGCAAGTCAGAATTTTGACCTATTAAAATTGCATCCTTCATTCTGTATTGATAAAAGACTATATTAAGTACTGGATGTGTTGCCACATGTTTCATTCCTTTACGAAAGCTTAAACCTAAATTATTAAATTAAAATACAATATAATTCATCATTATCATTTCAGAAATAAACAGGCTGTACTTGTTTGGTATCAAATGAATGGGCAAAGCATGAGTAGGTCAGAAATCTAATAATCTAATATTAACTTTGTAAATTTTACTCAGAAGAAGTTTTGAGTTTTCTCAATTATTGGATATTTTATCCTGTCTTTCCTGTTAGAAGCAATAAAAATGTCTGAAGGCAAGATATGCAAATCACAGGTTTGAACTGGCCAATCAGAACCCTGGAAGAAAAGACTCTGGTATGTCTTTGTCTGAGGCTAATCAATAGAGCAAGCCAAGAGCCACACTTTGGAAGTCTGGAAGTTTTAGAAGACGTTAGGTCCTACTAGTGGATGTCAAGTCTAAAGGAAGTCAGCAGACAAGGGAGAAGAAGTAACAAAGAGCTCAGCTAGACAAGAGGATTAAAGTCTGATCCACTGCTCCACCCTCTCCAGCCAGCAGCCCATCTACATGAGCTCCACAGCAACTCTGGATCAGCTTCTGAGCAGAGTCACAGCAGTCTTCTACTTAACAAATCCGCACCAGATGATGCCTACTTCCCCGCTATCCAAGACATAAGCAATACGGACGCAAAGCTTTTTTAGTTTGCACTGTTCCTTAATATATATATGTATTTATTAACTTTGTGTTTGGTTTATCTTGATAAAGACTTAATGTAACATGATGCCTTCTGCCTCAAATTAGAATTTGACTTGAAGTTGAAGTTGAAGTTACTCTATAACTTAGCAACTTGCACTTTTCAAATTCTCTATTTCCAACCATTTCCACTTTCCTTTCCAAAGGCCTTTGTTGTATTAATTGTATTTCTAATAAACTCATCTGTTTTAATAAACTGAAGGAATCTGGATTTGAATTCACACAGATCAACCTCACCTTTATCTTGAATTAGGAATATTCAGCACAGTGGTAATTATCACATTAAACTGGCTGTGTTTTCAGAGGATATGGTCATCTAAGGGTTGGTGTGGTGATAAACACCAGATCACAAGACCTGTTTTATCCTTCTATTGGTGTTTCAGTAACCTAGGACACATGGTTTTGGTCATGTGCTGGAAAGTGCTTACAGCAGTGCCTAACCTTTAGTCACATGTGCTGTACATGATTTACTGAAGATTCAGGCAACCCTCCAAAACCATCTGATGCACAGCTTCCTGTTCTCAGCTTTACATATACTTCCATGTAGTCCTCACTTGTGTCTTCTAATTTGTATTTAATTGTGATGAATTTGTCAGTACCTTTGAGGATATTGAATACTTTATCAAATCCCCTTGATCTTCTCTGTTCGAGACATAAAGGCTTTGGTCCTTCAGTCTGTCAGTGTAGGACATTCTCCTGAGTCCCAAACTGTATCTGGTAGTTATCAGACCTAATTCTAACAGGAATATATATATATATATATTGTTGTTGTTGTTGTTGTTTTAGTGTGGTGACCAAAAGTGTACACAGTATACCAAATGAGGCCTTACTATTACTATATTATGTGATTTTAACCTTTTAGTACTCCTGTTTGTCATATGTCCAGAGGCCATTTCCAGATGGAATAATGTCCCCTGAAACATTCTGTATTAATTTTGTAAGTACAGACAGTTGAGGCCTGGTTGACAGCTTAAATTGAAACTCATATAACATTCCCTGATTTGCATTCTGCTCTAATAGATGTATAATCTAACATTTTGTTTTGCCTTTCTTTCTTAATGTTTTTATTATTTCCAGCAATTGTCTAGAAGATATGTGCTCATATTATCCAATGTGTATACATTGCGTGTTCATGACTCGCTTGTGAGCATGTTTCCACACCTGTCTTTTCCTGATAATAACAGCTGACCCATGTAAAACTATCCTCACTGTGAGGAAAAGGACTGCTTACCTTCCTCTTCTCAAGAAAATATGTTACACAGGCTCCACTGTGACTCTGCCATGTAGGAATGTTAATTAATTTGGGTAGTGTGGTGTCTCTGTGGCTAAGGATCTGCACCTATGGCTGGAAGGTTGCCCGTTCGTATCCCGTGGCTGGTAGAGGATTCCTGCTCTGTTGGGGCCCTAAGCAAGGCCCTTAACCCTAGCTGCTCCAGTGGTGCTATATAAATGGCTGACCCTGCACTCTGACCCCACGGATTCTTTTGATAGTAAGTAAAGAAATAGTGTGTAGAGTAGGAGGAATCCACTGTAGTGGACTAAGGGGTATAGTGTGAAGGTTGTGAAAGCTGGTGGCTATGTGTGTGAGTTCCCCAGACCACAAAGGAGGTTGACATTTCTCCTGGAGAAATGTCTGCAGTGCCTCAAGCATTCAATTCCATCATACCCAGTCAACTGGTGACAAAGCTCAGGGGATTAGGTCTGTGCAACTCTGTCTGCAACTGGCTGCTGGACTTTCTTATTGATAGACCACAGGTGGTGCGGATAGGCAATAAAACATCAACACCACTCACCCTGAGCACTGGAACCCCACAAGGCTGCTGTCTGAGTCCAAGGTTATACTCCCTATTTACTCACGACTGCACAGCAAGACACAGCAACAACCGCATCATTAAGTTTGCAGATGCCACCACTATAATAGGACTGATCAGTTATGATGACGAATCCACTTACAGGGATGAAGTTGTACAGCTGCTTAGGTGGTGTCATAGCAATAACCTGGACTTGAACATAAAGAAAACGAAAGAGCTAATAGTGGACTTTCGGAGACACAGGCCATACACTCACAGCCCACTCAGTATTGATGGAATGGAAGTGGAAACAGTCACCAGCTTTAGGTTTTTGGGAATTCACATCTCTAGAGATCTAACCTGGACTGTGAACACTGACTCTATCATGAAGAAGGCTCAGCAGCGCCTTTATTTCTTGAGGTGCCTCTAGCGATGGGGGATGCCAATACATGTGTTGGTGAACTTCTACTGCTGCACCATCAAGAGCATCCTTACCAACAGGATCACCGTGTGGTATGCAACACTTCTTCGCGAGAAAGAAAGGCACTGCAGAGAATGGTCAATATGGCCCAGAAGATTATTGGCTGCGGTCTCACCGATCTATTGCACATCTCCAGTCATTGTTTACACGTCTGTATTGTTTACATTCAAACTGTCTACATGTTTACTTGCACATTGTCTATTGTTTGTTTGTATATTGTATTGATGCACTGTTTGCACTTTGTTTTGTTTTTTACACTTGTTTTACAATCGAGAGACTTTCTATAAGTAAGAATTCCATTGTATCAGTACCGGTTACATATGGCAATAAAGTTCAAGTTCATGTTCAAGTACAAGTTGGAAGGGGAGAGAAGGAAGTGAGTGAGACTGGGGACTCATTCTGAAGGAGTGCTGAAGGCCCAGGGCTGTGGAAGTGGCAAAGCTGCTTGTCAGGCTTGTGTGAATGGAACTTAAACCATGTGACTCAACAGTCTATGTGTAAAACCAGTTAAAGGCCTAGCCCCCCAGAGGTCATTTCTGCCTGTAACAGATGACTTCTCAAACCCAGCACTGCAGAGACTCGCAGTTTATCAATATGAATAAAAGTCAGCAGGAGGATTTTTCCTAAAGACTTCTCCTCTTCTAAAAGCTCAGGACATATGAACAGTGACTCATACACCTGGGAACTGACAGGCAGCTGTAGCACCAGACAGTTGCACAGAGAAATTCAATATAAAAATTGCACTCTCCATTCAACAAGATATATTAACATGTCCAACAACTGCATAGCTGCTTGTTTTAATTTTCATAGTAAGGGACACACTGTCACAACTACAGGAAGGGCTCTGTTTCAGTCTCACTACATTTGTTTCCACTGTGCATTTAAAACAGCCTTAAACTTTGAATAATACAATTTTATCTGTCAACATTGTAGTATGTACTGCATATTTCCAAACTTCAGTATCTCAGATTTACTGGTTTAACTGTAATTAACAATAAAACAGGATGGTTTTGAGACTTTATCTACTTACATGGGATCTCACTTGTTTAATGTTTTGATAATTTAATATCCTTATTTTTAACTTAATCTCAGCAAAATGTGTTTCCAGTGCTTTGGGTTTTACAAAAGAAACACAAATCTGGAAATAATTTCTCCTGGTGGCATAATTCAAGGGACCAATTGTATCGACCCCAAAGCAGCGAACCAACTGGAGTTCAGCCTGTGCAAAACTAGTGAGCAAACTTAAGATCAAATGCAATGAACATGGCTGAAATTTGTCCACAGCTCCATTCTGAACCTGTCCTGAATTGCAATGAACCCAAAGTAACAACTGCTGCCCTCTAGATATTATTGTAGTAGTAGATTAATTTAAACCACCTCTTCACAGGTTTTAAGCAACTCAGTAGCGGACTAAGCACGGGATCCCATTAGAACTTTCCTGAACATAGTGGAAATGATACCTCCACTAAATTATGAACTTAGCATCTTTAGCTTGACATTTATTGTAAAATTTACCTTCAATACTTGAGGGGCTTTCCAGACACAACAATTATTTATCAATACAAGTATTTATTAATAAAAGTGTAATCTGTTAATAATGAAGTTTAATATCTATCTTTATCAGTAGCTGTACTACAGATAATGCATGTTTAACCTAACACTAACCCTTTTGTATGTGATAGTTAATTTTTCAGATAACCAGGGGAGGGAAGAGAACTGAAATCAAGGAAATACAAATTGAAATGGAGTGTAATTCTTACATGTGTTCTGTTACATCTGGGAGTTAATTGAATAGATTTGTTGTATTTTTCTTTGGGATTTGACTCTTCACTTGTGTTTCTCAGGGAAAGCAGGGATATTGGGGATGCAAAGAATAAGTTGTAAGGTATGGGTAAGTTAAAGAAAAAAAAACATATTATTAAAAGTGATAATCTAAGACAATTCTTTGGAACAGTGTCCTTTCTCATATCTGTGGCTGTGGTCCAACAATAATGGTGTTGAAATGTGCGGAAAGATTTGGAGACGAACAGGAGGCCCATCCAGTCGGTAACAAGGTTGAGCAAGACCGCACATGCCTCAGTGACGGTGCTGTTAATGGAATAGTACACAGACCACATGAAAGGCAAGGAAAAGGTGGTTTTAAAATTTCAAGATCAGAGGAACAGCAATTAACTGAAAAGATCTGTTACAGAGCTCTAGGTTTTCCTTTTTAGAGCTGTAAATGTAACTTGTTTTTGTAGATCAAATCCACATATTGATGTTAATTCTATTTAAAAAATAAAATGACTAACGCTGTTGGACATTAGATGATGCTTTGTGTAACATTTGTTTTCACTCAGCTGTAAGGAAAATGCACTACGCGCCTTTATTTTAATTAAAAACTCTTAATGTAGATGAGTTGTACAACAAACATTACAACAAATGCAGCCCCTGAAGTTGCATAACACTTACGTTAAAATTATTGCAGACACAAAAGTAGCTTATGCCTATTATAACACCGAAATAGCAATGTGTTTATTAATATATTAATTATAAATTGCTTTATTTGTCTGAAGGATCTCTGTATGAATCAGTATAATTTATCAATGGAAATAAAAACTGCTATAATACATGTTCAAGCTTAACACGCACCTGCTATTATCGTTTGTTCGTTTGTGATTAAATGCAATTGAGTATCTCATAAGCAGTTACCTTCTCTGGTTTATTTCAATATAAATGCCGTTCTTAAATTCAAATTAACATTAAATTGCCAAGAACATTCAGTTATATATTAACACAAGACAGATAAATGAATAATTATGGCTGACATATTAACGCACTGAACAGACTAATTGAAAAGCTCTGATTCAGAGCACCGGCAGTTCTTGCTAATTTGAACAACAACGATGCTGAACCCTCAGCACCGTACTAAACACAAGTTCATTTGGTCCCCAGCTTTTTTTGGTCCCCAGCAGTTTTCGTTGCATCTGAACTCAGAGCTGGAGATGATCTCCTGATAGTACCGCATTAAGTACTCCGGAGCTTAAGCAGAGCGTGCTAAATCTGAAAGTTCGTTGAAATTGAATGATCTTGACACAGTGGCCTGTCTTGTAATCATGAGCCGAAAAGGTCGAAAGACACATCCTCACAATAAACACCTTTGCATTTCTGGGCACTTGTGCCATCGTTACTAATCTATTCTATCTGCGCTTCCAAACTATTCAATGTTGAGATTTTGACAGCTACATTTATGTATATGAAATACTATGAAGGCAAACATAGGATTAGTGGGACTATTAGAAGCAGAACTAGAAGAAAGCAAAAACATTATAGGAGTCCCATTTACTAAGGTGTATTTGCCTAGATTTTAGTTCACTTCACTCCATAGAATATTAATCTACGTCACAGTATGTCTCCCAGAAATCTATCACAAATGATCAAAATGATTACACTTGCTTCAAGACTGGAATACAATTTCAGTTTTATATTTCAATACAGTATATTAACAGTCACTAATGTTTAAATTAAGTTCATATTAACGATATTATTTCAGTAATGCGTTTCTCCGTCATTCAGAACTTTCCCTTGCGATCTGCTTAGCACTGTACTAACTTGGTTAGTGTAGTAACCTCTAGACGGCAGCAGCTGTTTGTGTTTGTTGCAACAGAGGATATATTTTAGTGCAGAGATAGCGACTAATTTCAGCTGCCAAGTCCTCTGCAATTGGTATTAGGAGTGATTTCCTTCGCTTACCTTTGTGCTGGAATCGGTCAGTACGATTCAATTTCTGTGCGGTTCCCCTCTGGTCCTGACCACAGCTCAGTTCTACAACGATGATCTGGTGTGCACAATAAATCAGCTATATTATATGTTGCTTTTAACCACAAAAAAATGCATTTGTGTTAATCAGTTAGGTTAAATATTTTTATATCTGTAGCTTCTCCGATAAGAGGAGAAATCAGAAATGATAAAATGTCTAATTTAAAGCAAACAGATACCCATTTCTCTAACGTAAATGTGGGAGGAGACACTTCTATGGATTTTGTATTGTTTCAAAGTATTTGAAAATGAAATTAGAACAGTTCTTGAATCTGTTTAACGAATAATCTTGCTTTCTCTATAATGTAAAAGGTGCAGGAAGAGATTCTTTTATGCTAAAAACATTAAGATTAAAAGGTTGAACGATGTTACACATTCAGGGAAGTCATTAAAAAAATGATTATCTAAATTTCACTATAAATGACGATTTTCATCCATCTATGTCTTTAAAATTGGTTTAAGGAAGTCTTTAGATCCTCGACAATTTAAAAGATGAGTTCAGTGGAAATGTGTGCTTTACTAACTGAGAAGACCCCTTTGCACAGTTTTTACTACCCCTTTGCACTACCTTAAAGTACTACAACGCGTATTTTTCCCCTTTTACACTTAATTAAGCTCAGCTAAGCCAATTTGAAGGGGGAAAACTATTTGTTTTCAGACCAAAGCACCTCTGCCGTACAGAGGCTCTCTAAGTTGGGTTCTAGATTTTCACTCGATTGCTCACTCCTCTCACACCTGTATCATGCAGTGACAGCATGGTCTTGCGCGGTGGCGGATCCTGTCTGCGATTCTCTTTAACTTGTTATCCGATGTAAACATGCTTGATCATCAAAACAAGGATAAATCGTGACTTTATTTCAAAATGCTTGTTGCTGTCAGATATGTGGTGACTGACTGGAAAAAAAGATTTTCAGTCCTAATCAGATTTTAATTTCCTCGAGGGCCACATTTTCTTCGGAAGAAAGGCCAGATGGCCAGACACAGGGAGGGTAGGTATTTTATGATGGAGGAATACGTAATAAACAACACAATTTACACTTATAATAAATTAAATGAAACCCCTTATATTCTAATATTCAAATGAACAAATAAAACTAGAAGAAATATTCACATACATGTGTGCAAATTTAATGAGATATCTGGAATTGCTTCAGTGACAGAATGTCTGTTTCATCTTTGTAAATGTTTGTTCACACAAAATGTGGAGGCAGAAGACAGAAAAGTTGCTCGTGGAATGTTCTTAAAACACCTTTCAGGCAGTGATTTATGTTTAACAAATCATTTTCCTTAAACAGATCCCTATACAAGTCATTCGCAGCAAAGTCAATTACTTCGAGCGGCAATTCAGGCTGAAGATCTTCAACTTCACTTGCAAAAGGGTTCTTGAACAATCTTATGTTCTGTGAGATACTGTTAAAATCTTGAAAACGGTCCTGAAATTTCTGCTTCAAATGTGAAATCACATTTAAAGTGAACGGGATCGGAAAAGGTTCGGCACATTCATTTCTGTACTTTTCACAAGTTGCGAACTGAACAAAATTGTTTGCTGCCACTTGTTTGTCCAAAAAGAATTATTGTCTGAAGAATTTTTGTCTGAAGGATTTTACGAGTGAAAACAAATCTGAAATTATAGAATTTGAAACAAATCTGAAATTATAGAATAGGTCGTGTCCTTTGAGTCATGAAAATATCGAATTCTGTGCGTAATTCACTAAATCTCTAGCACTTGGGTTTGCTGATCCAGCGAACCCCTCAGTGGTACGGAACGTCCGGATATTCACTTTCGATTTCAGATAGGAAGTTTTTAAATTGACGATGATTAAGGGAGGACTATCGTATAAAATTCACTGTCACTATCCATTACTTCAGATAATTGTAATTTTTTATCGCACAAAGCCTGCTGATGAAAGATGATGAATACAGTGCAAAATAATGGTTTTTTCCCGGGTCTTCTGTGCGACGAGCAGTTGTATTAGATGACAGGTATATTTGTTCGAGCAAAGCAACTTTTTCTTTGTATATGCTGCCCATCAGTAAATGGTTTCCCTGCCTTAGCTATGACGTGCTATTTTGAAACTCGCCCTTACAATGGATTCTGATTGTTGTGATCGCTTTTTTAAATATTTCACGCTGATAAATTAAGTTTTTCTTCAGTGCTTCTACTTTATCTGAAATCATTTTGCCAATCACATCTGAGTATTTCTGTGCTTCGTATCGTAATGCCTTCGGATATTATACTCCTTGAGAACAGCGACGGTTTCTCTGCGTATTAAGCACAACGCTTTATATTGCTTTCAATCACGAAATAGTTTTCTCATTAAAAATACGGCACTCTTCGTCAACGTTTCTCCACTTAGCTGACATTTCGATGTAAAAAAACAATGCAAGAAAACTCAAGTACAACAAACGTGAACCTGAGGTAAAGGTTATTTAATTTAACACTTGCGCGTAAGCATGTAGTGGTGACGCTTTCCTCTGTTCTCAGGCCGGATAAAGATACCGTAGGTTGGAGACACTTGGGTTAATCCATTCGATCGCTGCATAATGCGGTGAACTCAGCGTTCTGTATAATGCGAGTCTGTTTAAAACCGTTCCTACAGCTGTATCTGAACAGGAGGAAGAGACAGTTACAAGCTGTACAGCTCTATCCTGTCCGGCGCCCTTTATCCTGGAGTTTTCGATAGTTACGTTTAAATCTCCTGTCAGTAACAAAAAAAGCCTAGACTCCAAACTAATCTCATTTCTTGTACTTGAAACAGGTCCAGAGTGGGGGCTCTCTCTATTAGTTTCAAAACTATTATTAGTTCAGACTAATTTAAAGCAGAAATCTAACATGCCAGCAATCTGCGCCACACGATACCTCCTTGTCCGAAGGCTGTGCTGAGTTTGAGATTGTGACTGATCGAAACAAATGATCATCTCACCTGTATCCTCCGGTCCTCCTCTGTGGTGCGAATCGGTAAGGTGGTGAAGGGGATTACCGCGCTGGAGTTTTATAAACACACATTTCCTTTCACTTTCGAGTTTTATCATGACTAGAACAGGGAGTAAGTAACTATCCTTCCTTTCACTTTCAACTTTTCATACTGATAAACTACTCGCGGAAATCCCAAAGAAAGAAAACTTCCTATAGAGACTACTACATTTTTCTAATATAAAACTTTGAAATATAAGCACTAAACAGTTAATCAGAACAGGTTTTAGACTACTTTGTATGTTAATTGAATTGTTTCCATAAAACACCTGCAATTGAGACAACTCACATAATCTGGTTATATTAAAGGGTCTGAGGTGCAGCTCATAAACCTGTCTAAATATTGTTGGATTGGGATTGATGGGTTAAACTAGTGTAGCGCCCTTGCCCAGTGATGAGGAGGAAGTTTGGAGATACTGTGGAAATGTCTATAGAGATAGGCCCCGTAGAAATGTGCAGTACACAAAATATGTCAGTTTACTTTGACTTTATCCTGTCCATACAGACAAGATTATCTTATTCTCAGAAACCAACCACACAGTGCTCTATAACCACCAATGAGGGCAATGTCTGACTGCTCTATACAGGGAAAGGTGTGTCTCAAATCTTTATCTGTACCTGGAGACATACTGTATCACCAACAGCCAGTCTCGTCTCTTCTGTTACCTCTAGCATACCTCCTGTCTGACATGATGTAATTTTTTTAACCCTGTGTAGCGTACATTTCTTTACACAGAAAAATACTTAAATTACAATTGCAATCAGCTAACTCCCGTCAGAGTCCTGACTCCTATGTAACAAACAGTTCTTTCCGGACCCTATGCGGACGACACAGTCTGACGGAGTGGGGAAACACTGGGGAAACGTCATGCAGGAATACAGGGCTGAAGACAAGGGGGCGTGTCCAAGGTGCGCTGGTGCACGGGGGAGGTGTGGCCGAGGCGAACAATCCCAAAGAGTAATCCTTAGAGTATCCAAAACACACGAGAAAGTCCAAAACCAGGAGATCCATCAAAACACGAAGTTAAAACCACGAAGGCCGGGTCGGAACCGGCGGACAGGGAACAGGAACTGTGTTGGAATGTGAGGTGGAATGATGAGTCCTCCGGGGCCGTGGCATAACAGTATGGAGTTTTCTTTCAGCAAGTGAGTCTCCTATTCCTGTGAATTGTGTAGGTCCACATATTAATGCCTGCAGGTTTTCAGTGTGACTGGATTGTTCAGGTGGGTGTTGGTGCTGTAGTGAGTCTCACCTGAGAACCGCTCTGACTCATCTGTAATGGAAAGGAGACTCTGGGGTCTCAGGTGCTGGGTAAGCTAAGCTATCTGAGCTGAGACCTGGGCCGTTAGAAATAACGGACAGACAGGATAAAGTGAAAGTTTAAGCTGTCCTGGACTGCTAATTAAAATAGTTAACACCTCAGTACTACTGTAATAATTTCAGAGGTGAAGCTCAGCCTTATTGTCATGGTCACTGCTAACTGAAGTGATAAAAACCCACTATGGAGGAATAGTTAGTGCTGTTATCTCAGCTGTAGAATCTGGATGCTGTGGTCAGTCTAATGGCCAGGGATGGTGTTCGTACAGATCCCTGTATAGAATAGACTGTACATTTTACTGTAGTACTGTAATATTGAATGTAGTAAACTGTCATATAAGTCCACCCAGTGGTGTGGAAACTTACCTGCTTTTTAAACCAGCTTCAGAAACTATGATGCTGAAGTTTTTTTAAATGGCGATAGATACAGGCCCTGTAGTAATATACAGTATTTCAATAACAGCTGTTTACTTTGGCCTTATCCAGTCAACCAGTGGGGTGTTAACCTGGCCATATAGACAAGATTATCTCATTCCCAGAAACTGACCATGCAGTGTTCTGTAAATACCAGTGAGGACAGAGCCTGACTGCTCAGTACCGGGAATGGCGTGTCTCAAGTCTTTATCTATAGCTGGAGACATACTATATCAACAACATGACATGATGCAGTTGTTTTAACCCAGTGCAGCATACTGCCCTACACACAGAAAAATTAAAAATAGAAACAGCTCAGTCCCATCAGAGCCCTGACTCCCAAAAGTCCCTTAACACATCGTTCACAGCAGCACTCAGGGAGGATACTAGCTGAGACAAAACAGTCTGTTTCTCTGAATGGAAAAGGCCCTGCAAAATATTTCACAGTGCTAAACCACTGCTAGATCAAGGTCTAAGTACAGTCTGACACTCCTCACCCCGAGCTACACTTTAATAATGTTCCTGTTGCTTGTGCGAACTAGAATTCCTTTCCTCATCTGTTACAGGTGTAGCGGCGAGGCTTAATAATAAGGCAGAATTAAGTGTTTCTGAGCTTTCCCAAATTAGGCCTCATTTCTCTGTTCATCTCTGTGGTGCAGCCACAGAGAAACCATTCATGCAAGGTGATTTAAGGTCCAAGGACAGCTCCCAAAGGGGGATGCACTTAGCTAAGCCTGGCTATCATGATCAATGGTCACCCATTGGCGCCTATCTGTCTAGGGAGTGCGAGTTGGACATCTGGATTGCATTCCTAAGTGTCAGGACTAAGTGACTCATATCTCACCTTGATCAACCAATCAGGGACTGGTAGGGCCGAGTAACCCACGTGGGACTCTGATGCCCATGGAACTTTCAGCCAATCAATGAGCTGAAGTTCCTCCAGGTAAAAAACAGGCAACACAGAGAGCCTGGGAGATTCAACAAGATTCAGATTCAGAAGGGATTCTGGAGAGGATTCTGTGGACTGTTCTAAAGGGAATTCAAAGGAGAATTCCAGGGCAGGACGGCCCAGGAGCAGAAGGCTCCCAAGGGCAGGACATCCTCGCAGCGCGCCTCCTGACCATCCTGAGACTCAGCCCGGACAACCACGGAACGGCCAGTGTGTCCGAGTGCCAGAACTTTCCTTTGTTCTAAGAGTCTAGAGTGGAGGTTGCCAGAGAGTAACCAGCAGCAGGCCTCGTGAACAGGTCGGAACTGTGGACAGCTGAATCACTATTCAGAACTAGCTCTTCATCAGGAACGAACCGGTCCTCTTCCTGACTTGCTGGGACCCACAGTCATCTTTTCTCCTGTGCACAAACTTTGCTAGTTAAAGCCAACAATGAGCATCAGCAGCGCACCGTCGCAAGCCGCACAGCACAGCCTGGCACCGAGCCAGAGAGCGCGGATTGGACAGCAACGGCCTGCAACTGTTTCTTTGTGCCCGCAGGAGATCTGAATCCCCAAAGATTGGATGAGTATTCAACTTCAATGCATTACAGCTCGAGAATTCAATTGTTATCCAAACCAGTTGATATCAATTTAATTCCTAAGAGTTATGTACTTGTTTGAGTATCTAATGTAGAAGTTGTAACCAAGTTCACTTTATGAAACGGTCTTAATGAATGATATACTGAACGTATGTCCTCTTTATGTGTAACTCTTTGTAACTGATTGAATATATATCTTTTGTATTCTGATAACCCTCTCGATAAGATCTGTTAGGTTTATATGCATATTCTATGTATTAATAAATGTATCCTCGTGTATTAGTACCTGTGTGTGCGCGTTGTTTGAGTTATGTCGCATGGTTGGATTCTAAAGCCACCAAAAGAATCAACTTTGTGATTTACTGCTACAATTAAAAATTGTCTCAGTAAATGCCCAAACCCTACAGAGCTGGTGCCTTCAGAGAGCCACTATGATTACATATTTGGCGTCCCTGAACCGGCATAATCTACATTATTTGGCGTCCCTGGCACGGGCGTGGCAAGACTGAAATGAGTCAACCAAGCGGAATAATTCAATATAAAACGCCGCGGGTTTCATACACGACAATACAGTGTGCTGAAAGCCGAAAGAAAAAGTTCCCCTTGCTCTTTAAGCAGTGCTTGATTGTTTTGTGATCTTTTGCGATCTACCGGGTTGATTGCATACTTGATCTTGTGGTTTTCTGTGGTAAAACTGTGATTTCGTACTTAAAAGTAATACTCTTTAAGTTTAACGATGGTTGCTAAAAGGTCTGAATTCGAGTCGCTATTAAGCACTCTCTCTAGCAGCGACAGGTCTGACCACGATCTCTTCCATATCTCCGTCAGCGGAGAAGCTAGGAGAATAAATCTCCATTCTCTGAGAGAGCTAGCGAAGGACATAGAGAGATTTGACCCCGCAGTGTCAGAGAATAATATCGAGAGTTATATTCAAGACCTCAGGTATTACCTGCAGTACCTGCCAAACGCCACAGAACAGGAGAAAGTGTTTCTGGTTAGAAAAACTACCAGCAGAGCTGTACATGAGTGGATGGCTAGGCAGATGAAAGAAGTCTGTAATGATTTTGAGCAGCTTTGTCAAGCACTTATCGAAGAATACAGTGCGTTTATTGACCCGACTGCTGCGATAGCCGCCGCTCTTAACATTAAGCACGAGAGAGCAGAGTCCCCTCGCGAATATTACGAGAGACTTAGACGAACTTATTTTGCAGGGCGAAATGATGAGGGTTGCGAAGAGAACACACATTTCAAGGGTTTATTCATTGCGAATCTCCACCCGTCAGTCAGAAAGATGATCTTAATGCATACAGATGCACAGACCATGAAAATGACTGATATCAAGAGATTCGTGCAGAAAGCCTGGGAGTATGATGTCCAAAGTCGCTCTGAGCAAAGAGTTGCTAAAGCGACTGCGTTCGCCGTCAGAGCCAGCAGGGTTAATTCCCCCCTGATCGAAGGAGCACAGGCTCCTGAGCTGGCTAAGCCCCGTTCCAAAGCACTCACACAGGACCGCACCCAGCGTCCTAAGTGCCATGAGAACACCGGGGGAGGGAAAGGGCTAGAAAAAGCTGAACAAAAGGATTCAGTAGCCGCCCGCCTGGCCAGGCTTGAACAACCTTTATTAGGACAGGGACAACCGCTCCCCAAGGCTGCCGGAAGCGTGAATGAGCTGATACTCTCCAATGGAGGAGGCGGAGACCCGCCCCCTCTCCCTCCCTCAGTCTATCTGATTGAGCGGAATAGTTCCTGCCTGGATGAGGTCAGCCACTCCCAAGCGAGTGCTGACTCCACCCCTGAAGTCACAGAGCAGGCAGTAAAACGCAGAGGAAAAGCAAGAAGCTTTTACCTCAAGGCTGCCATGGGAGATGTCTTACCCAGTGAGACACTGATTGACACTGAGGTTGAAAGGTGTTTGATGTCACATGGCAAGCTCAAACGGGTAGAAAAAGAAAAGGGCATGCGACTCAGAGAGGAACCTTTGGTGGATCACCAGAAAGGCAAAGTGTGGAAACAGGTCAAGGCTCCTAAGTCTTCTGTACAGAAGGAAAGGGGGGCCAAGAGGCAGACTGTGCTCACACAGTGCCCACCGAACACAGAAGCCCATGCGGAGATTCCTTCTGTTCCCTCTGGACAAGAAATAAAAATATTTCCTTGTTCCCCAGATATACAGGGAAGTCGTGTTCCGGCTGAGGTCCCAACAGCCTCCATGCCACAGGAGCGGTGCTCCGAGCAGCCGCCTGATCCACCAGGTAAAGCACACCCCTTTTACATCCCTAAAGAGGAGCAGATCTCCCCACCTGGCGATGAGAAGGAGCTTTCCCTGTGCACCCTGGCACCCAAGAGGGTTCAGGAACACCACCCCGCAGTGGTGGAAGGGATCCAGATGGCAGGAGAGCAGGTTGGTGATGTAGCCCTCACCCTTAGCGCTGAGAGGTCCTCTATTAGTGAGGATCTGCTTGAGCAGCTGTCACAGGGCCACCGCCAGGTGCCCCTGGTGCAACATTCACAGGTTAGACAGGAGGTCCAGCTGGACGCTGAGACTACTGCGCTGTGGACACACCTGATCCCAGATGCCGATTCCCTCTGCTGTGACCCAGGGAACCTGCAGTCGGGTAATATTATTTCTCACAACTACCAGGTAGTGAGTGAGACTGACCTGATTGTTCCTGCCTCAACGGCAGGGTTGCCAACACACCCAGTCCCCAGAAAGGGACAGGGAATGAAAGCCGAGCCGGTTTTCTTACAGCCACCAGCTCAGTCTGTCAGTCTGAGTCTGACCAACAGTGGTTCAGCCAGACTGGAGCTGGATGGTAAAGTCACCCACCTGCCAGTGCAGGACATCGCAAAGAGAGTTGTCAGAATCCCCGTATGCACTGACATGGGCCTGGTGAGTGATAGTGAGTTCAAAGACAGTGAACTAGCTATCCCAGTGCTGAGGCAGCTCCCTGAACCCCTAGCGAGGGAAGGGGGGAGCGAGCAGGTGTCCTACACCTACCCCCAGCGAACGATTGTAAACATGCCGATAGAGGGATTCCTCAATCAGGAAGTGTGCAGGGTGGACCTGAACAGTGAGAATGGGATAACAATCCCAGATCACTCAGGTGCTCCAGATGACCACTCAGCCGAGGGTCAGGCATGCTCCACCGCTGCACCGCCCCCTGCAGGGTTCCTAGAGCACAGGCATGAACAAATCGAAAAAGCAGATGCCCTGGAAATGGAGGAGCAGCATCAGCCGCTGCGTCAGATCTCCCCAGATTTCCAGGATGTTGGTGCCCAAGATGCCACAGGGCATACTGAGAAAGACACCATGTACATGCTGCGCCAGCTTAGAAAGGCAACAGTCACTCAGAAGGAGATGACTGGGATCAGCCACCCGAAAAGACTTTTGGGAGGACTGATTGCTGCCACCACTGTTGTGCATTTGCTATTTCTGGTAGATTTGTGTGCTACTGGCACTCTCACCCTGACTGCCCCAAGAAGGCAGGGGTCAGAGATGCCAGAGGGTAGTGACAGACTGTATCAACAGCAGCAAAAGTTGGAAAGCTTAGGGAAAACCCTACAGGCAACTTCCTATGCAACAGGGTTAAACCTTATTCCCCAAACAGTGGACATGATTGTTGGTGTTATACAGTGGGTTTATGCTTGTGTGCAACAGGCCAGAATGTTGACACAAGACCTGTTAAGGGAGTTTAGTGCCACTGTAGCCAGTCTAACCACGGCACAAATCCCAACCCACTTGATTCCACTCTTCTCAGTAGAGGAGTATGTGACATTAACCCCATCGCTCATAGCTCACCCAGAAGGCAAACCAAGATTGAATTCGGTTCCAAATCTTGAGAT
This sequence comes from Lepisosteus platostomus, assembly GCF_059453375.1. Lineage (NCBI taxonomy): Eukaryota > Metazoa > Chordata > Actinopteri > Semionotiformes > Lepisosteidae > Lepisosteus > Lepisosteus platostomus. The sequence goes on along the minus strand of NC_142615.1, from coordinate 18,396,362 downwards.
GGGTATGGCTACCAAAGCTATCCATTGGCTGTGTCTAAATGATTCACCAATGAAGGGTGTAAAGCTACTAACAAGCAGAGGGAGGTTAATGAACCCCATGAAGAGCAGGTGGGAAGTAAATGGCTGGTCAGCACACCACATTTAACAGACACTGTGACTTGTGACAGGTATGATACAGCTACCACAATGCAGCTACCTAACCAATAGTTTTCCCGAGGAGGCCATAGTACAGCATGGTAACTTAACACTGTACGGTCTGGAACCAGACAATATAAGACCAAACTTGAGGTCTTAGATGCCTTCAGGTGCCACACTATTGAATTGGATAGAAATCCAAGAAACAGTATGCCCTGAAGAGGTACAGGTTTAGTTTGCTTTAATGGAACAAACCTCCAAACCACCCTAGCAGATACCCAACACAGGTGTTGTGGTTTATCGGGGGCTGGGAACAGGAACTGTTGTTATTGTAACACTACTGCCAGGTAGCTGGATCATGACTGACAGTGTACTCTGAATGCTGTACTCTCACATCAAGATGTACTCTGGGTAGCATGAATGAGTCAAAGGTAGCATGTCAAAAGAAAGGAAGTGACTTCTCCCCAAATATCTACCACAGAGGTATCAGATATTGACAGTGAACTTCCTGATGTGTAATTCCTAGACTGAGATAATGTCTCCTACCGTGTTTATACATACTCCAGATGTTATTCATCCTGTTTGTATCCAATGCTGGTTCCGGTATGAATTCTCGAGGAGTAATGTAGACATTTAAGATTAATGTTCTAATGGCAAGGGACATCACTTAACTCTGTTTTGTTTTGAAGGCAACAACGCCTCAGGACCTCGTGACCTTCAAAAAGGGGGGATATGTAGCGGCGAGGCTTAATAATAAGGCAGAATTAAGTGTTTCTGAGCTTTCCCAAATTAGGCCTCATTTCTCTGTTCATCTCTGTGGTGCAGCCACAGAGAAACCATTCATGCAAGGTGATTTAAGGTCCAAGGACAGCTCCCAAAGGGGGATGCACTTAGCTAAGCCTGGCTATCATGATCAATGGTCACCCATTGGCACCTATCTGTCTAGGGAGTGCGAGTTGGACATCTGGATTGCATTCCTAAGTGTCAGGACTAAGTGACTCATATCTCACCTTGATCAACCAATCAGGGACTGGTAGGGCCGAGTAACCCACGTGGGACTCTGATGCCCATGGAACTTTCAGCCAATCAATGAGCTGAAGTTCCTCCAGGTAAAAAACAGGCAACACAGAGAGCCTGGGAGATTCAACAAGATTCAGATTCAGAAGGGATTCTGGAGAGGATTCTGTGGACTGTTCTAAAGGGAATTCAAAGGAGAATTCCAGGGCAGGACGGCCCAGGAGCAGAAGGCTCCCAAGGGCAGGACATCCTCGCAGCGCGCCTCCTGACCATCCTGAGACTCAGCCCGGACAACCACGGAACGGCCAGTGTGTCCGAGTGCAAGAACTTTCCTTTGTTCTAGGAGTCTAGAGTGGAGGTTGCCAGAGAGTAACCAGCAGCAGGCCTCGTCAACAGGTCGGAACTGTGGACAGCTGAATCACTATTCAGAACTAGCTCTTCATCAGGAACGAACCGGTCCTCTTCCTGACTTGCTGGGACCCACAGTCATCTTTTCTCCTGTGCACAAACTTTGCTAGTTAAAGCCAACAATGAGCATCAGCAGCGCACCGTCGCAAGCTGCACAGCACAGCCTGGCACCGAGCCAGAGAGCGCGGATTGGACAGCAACGGCCTGCAACTGTTTCTTTGTGCCCGCAGGAGATCTGAATCCCCAAAGATTGGATGAGTATTCAACTTCAATGCATTACAGCTCGAGAATTCAATTGTTATCCAAACCAGTTGATATCAATTTAATTCCTAAGAGTTATGTACTTGTTTGAGTATCTAATGTAGAAGTTGTAACCAAGTTCACTTTACGAAACGGTCCTAATGAATGATATACTGAACGTATGTCCTCTTTATGTGTAACTCTTTGTAACTGATTGAATATATATCTTTTGTATTCTGATAACCCTCTCGATAAGATCTGTTAGGTTTATATGCATATTCTATGTATTAATAAATGTATCCTCGTGTATTAGTACCTGTGTGTGCGCGTTGTTTGAGTTGTGTCGCATGGTTGGATTCTAAAGCCACCAAAAGAATCAACTTTGTGATTTACTGCTACAATTAAAAATTGTCTCAGTAAATGCCCAAACCCTACAGAACTGGTGCCTTCAGAGAGCCACTATGATTACATATTTGGCGTCCCTGAACCGGCATAATCTACACAGGCAAAATCAAGAACATCTCTGAGGCCATGATGGTCAAAACCATCCTAATCATTAACTGAACCCAGTAAATATTTTATCAAGAGCCACTAAGAGGACAAAGTCCTGCCCTTCAGATCACCAGGAAGAGAAGGAGAGAGAGAGATTGCTACACATACAGATGCAGCCATTCAAAATGCGCATTATTTTCCGGTGCGCTGTATGCAGTCTACCGCGAGTTACCGGTAAATACCGCTAGTTACCGTAAATTCTCCTATAATACGGCAAGCAAAATAATAGTATCCGGAATTTCCGCAAGGTGGAGCTAATAAAGCTCAACCTCTCGTGTTTGAGCTGTCGCCATCAAAGTCTTTAACGAAGATATTACTAATAGTATTAATAATGAATGACCTTGGACAAGCTGTAAGTGTAAACTCAAAAGTATTGCCCTGGTCCACATTCATTTTTTCATTGACCGTCTTTGTAAAAGTAACACCACAGCATTTCGCAATCACGCATTTGTTTCCAATCATGCAAAGTACAGTAATTTATGAGAATCGATTCACCATGCCTTTCACATGCTCATAAAAGAGATTGATTTAGGAGCATAAACATATCACCGTATGCAAACTGTACTGTATACAGTATGTATATGTATATTTAATGTCTTAACTGTGCCCGTTTAAGTATTGAATATTTATATGGAATTTTACCACTGAAGGGAAATCTTAGTGCCTGAGCATAAAAAGAATAGGAGCATACTGCAAAGCGTGTGAAGGCCATAAACGATATTCATTTTGGAACTTAAACATACAGTATATGGCTGGTCTCGGTACTTCTTCGGTAAGAAAACATACACACCAGTATTCCATTTCTCCCTAAACATTTTAAGCATCGAAGTCTTTAACTAACGTGATACCGGAGTCAACAAGTATACTTTTAGAATTTAATTAAAAGGGAATATAATATGGAATCGCGTATCTAAAGAAATTAATAACGATATGATTATATTCGTGTACTGCGACAGGGCTACGTAGGGCTGTTTCGCCTCTCTCTTCATGTGAATTCCGTTGTAGCCCACTGGTCTACGTGCTCGATTACCAACTCACGGGCTGTGTGTTCAAATCCAGCTGGTGCTGGACTTTTCTTTTAACAAACATTTCTTCGAAAAAATAGAATAGCAATATTATGGACAATCAATTGACTTTTATATTTCAAAATATCACAACATGATCGATTCCAAGTCATTTTTGATAATGATGAATAGTCACCTTCTTCCCTTCTGATAACGGTCCCTGCTTCTGCTTCCTGCTTCTATTGTGTGTGTGTGTGTAATAGAGTAAATTTTTATAGAGAAATGGAGGCTGGACAGTATGCGTTACAATATAAACATTTATATTGATTTAAATCGTGTTTTGATATAAATCGCAAACTCATTTTTTATTATGTGTTTTTTTAATCATAATCAGACTAATGCAACATAAATTGATACAGTATCTTTGTCTTCTAAGTATCTTAATAAACTTTCAGCATAGCTTTCTACCCGTTTAGATTTATTTTTCTTGGGATTTTGGGATCAAACGTGGAAGGATTAGATTGTAATCGTTTTTATTTTTCAAATACGTTTTAGAAAAGTGTAATCTATACCTGCCCAGACTGTACGCCTTCCTTAACCCCGCCCTGACCACTTTCACTCCTGTCCTGCTCTTCCCCGCGCACCCCAGCCGGGCTCTTTGGCCTCTGCCCGGGACGAATGTATATTTTGATCTTTACACCCGGCGTGGCACCGAGGGAGCGTCTGCATTTATAACTTAGTTTTTAAAATTAGTCAAGCAATATGAAGCATCTCCTTTTACTTTTAAGTCCCTTAAATACATTGAGCACAGCTTTCTCACCACTTAAGATTACTTTTTGATACCATCCTTACACAAAGCAGAAACTTTCCGATGACATACAGTACAAGTGGAAAGATTACAGATTTTAATCGTCTTTAATTTTGTTACGTTATACGTTTTAGGAACATTTCATCTAAACAAACACCACAAAACTATTCTCGATTGTATTTCTGAGTGTTATGTTACATCTACAGTAGTTCACTGCTTTAAATACATTGAATTAAGAAAGTTAGATGTAGCACTTTAGATCTTTTTTTTCTGAACCAGGGAAAATCTGATCATGTTTCTCTATAACAATAATAAAAAACATTATTTTACATATCACCTTTAAAAGTGGCATCTCAAAGCAAAAACGTAGATGGGAAAAACAGTTAAAAGGGACAAAAGTAAATACCAGACAAACGCAAACGCGTTTTTAATAAAAATGCTTTTATTCATTCAGCAGAGAGTGAGAGGGACATCCAGCAGAGAGAGACACACACACACAGGTTTCCATTGACAAAAGTAATTGTTTTTTTACATTCCTCTTGTCTAACAGGAATGTTGTGTTTGTGGACAGACTGTTAGACGAGAGGAAAAGAGCACCTCCTTCTACGAAGCATTTCGTTGATCCGATCACGAATTATTTTCCAGTCGCACAAAGTAGGGGTTGAGAATCTCCGATTCACCATGCTACTAATGGTTTCCCGGAGATTGCAAGGCAAGGCACTTTTGCCTCTGGACCCATCGAAATTTACAGACGTGGTCCACCCCCAGTAAATTTCAAAAGTCACAAGATTTCGAAACATGAGTGCGGCGTAGCGGTCGGCTCTTGCTTTCCCGTCTATGCCGATGCACTGCAAGTACAACCCCCCCTCCATCTCTTGAGTGATGGGTAGCAGTTGGACATCTGGGAGAATTATTTTTCCCACTGGCGTCTGTGACTTCTGCTGTGCTTCCTGGGGGGAGATAGACGACGGGGACAGCATCAACCAATTCCCATGCGGTGGTGAACGGAGAGGCCGGGATGGAGTGTACTGAGGCGGTGTGTGCTCTGCGGGGGGCAGAGCTTCCGCCAGGCATTGCAACCTGCGCGGCGGGGAGAGGCACTTTTCGAGAGACAGCTGCTCAACTGTTTGACTGCTGGAACATACTGTCTCCTTCCTCTGCATTTTCAGGAGTGTCTTTAGCCTCCCAGTCCTCCCCAGTAATGCGTTGTACTGCTCCCACTGCTGCCGAAATGTCTCCACACAGGTGCTGCTTCTACAGGTTGGCACCCTGGCCAGTGGCCGAGAGCAGAGACCCACGGCCTGTGGCAAAATAACATAATTCATGTAAGAAATAAAGTCACACAGTAGTATTCATCAGTCGCGGAACAGAAGTCAAAATAAACTTTTCTTTTTTTCCGTCTTACCGCTTTCTTTTTTACTGTCCTGGTGGTAGATCGTTTCGCCCGTGCGGTGTTTTCTTGAAGAACAGGCTACAAAGAAATAATTATAATTGAATTTAAAATTCAAAACGGCAATAATACCTTGTAATATACGCTGTAATAACGTATTTCAGATGAAGTCTGCTGTATTTGCTTACCCTTCGCTCTTTGGAAGCTGGGGCGGCAGAAGCACCCCGTCTCTTCCCGTAAAAGGTCTTGGTCTCCATACTGTACTGTGGTCGCTGTAGTGCAGGTTCCCAGTTTTTTTTGTGATGGGAGCTCACCCAATCCCTTTGTGTATTTATGCTATATTCACATGTACGGCTAGAATGTTCATTGGCTTCCAATGAAAGGTGGGTGCCTCTTGCCGAAGTCTGGAGACATTAGAGGCTTGCCACACCCGGACTGTTAAACCAACGCATTAGCACGTCAAAGCCCATTGAGGAGCCGGGCGCAATAATTGTTTTGTCCCTTGATTTACTGATCTGCATTAATTATGGAAATCGAGTTCCTGCTCTTTGCAGACGACCTGGTCCCGCTGTCGCCCACAGAACAGAGGCTGCGCCAGAACCTGGCGCTGCTGGAGCAGCACTGTCAGACCTGGGCGCCGACAGTCAATCTGGACAAGACCAGAGTTATGGTTTTCCAGAAAAAAAGCCAGACCTCAGGGAAACAGGTACAAATTCACACTTAACAACACATTAACACCAAACAACGTTTGTATTATATTCCCTATTAATCAAACTCTAAGAGTATGTACCGGCTTGTCCACTCCTCCCGCCCCTCTCTGTGTACAGTAGAGCCTACTGTCCAGCCAGCACATGTCCACAGACATTCACAACAGTGACTTATCATAAAACGTTTGCACATATAGTTAAATTATTAGTTGTTTTTCAGGAAGATAAAAAAACACTTGAAATACTTATCCAGTCTCTCGAAATAAAGTTATTTTTCAAGCAATGCAACAAACGTCTGGCAATGTGTTTTTTTTAATCCAACATTGACAGCCACATCTTAAATCTTGCCAGTCAGCTCTTTTTTCTCTATTTGAATTGTGGCTTACACTTCGCACGACTTTAAAAGCTAGAAAGACAGGTTTCGATTCATATTAGCTGGCGAGCCTTGTTAACAAAAAAACAGACAATACACAGGGAGGGGGAGGTCAAGCCAGAGAGAGAGTTTTTTACCCTCTGTCTAAAAACCCAAATAACCCGGGACTGAGACTCTGGGGGGATCATTGCGTGGTACAGAGCGGAGCTCAGTCAATTCTTATGGAATGTGTTTTCTTTCTTCTTTTTTTCAGCATTGAATAAACCTGTTACTTGATTCATATGGATGCCTGGTTCCGCCGGGGATTCAAAACATTTTTTATTTTTTTTTTAATCGGGTATCAAAGGAAATAGCAGTATAACCCTGTTCATGCACAAACAGTGGCATGTTACATTATTAATTTGGGTGTCTCCTCTTCCCAGAAAGCTCTAAATTGCATTTTGAGCGCGGTTTTTGACTTTTTTTAAATTGCATTTTGAGCGCGGACAGCACATACAAGGGTTAATTGCACAATGAACTGCGCCAAGAAATTTAAAATAGTCTTCTTTAGGTGTGATACAGTCTTTTAATACAGTCTTTGCTGTGCTCTTGAGGGTCCTTGTGGTATTTCGAGCTCTGGTTGAATGATAAGTGTCGCAGTTTAAAGTGTCGCAGTTTATTTATGGGTTGCAATTTAGAAAAAGTCAAAAACCCGCACTCAAAATGCAATTTAGAGCTTTCTGGCAAGAGGAGACACCCAAATTAAAAATGTAACATGCCACTGTTTGTGCATGAACAAAGTAATACTGAGATTTTCCTAAGATACGCGATTAAAAAAAATATTTTTTTTGAATCCCCGGCGGAACACATTCCATAAGAATCAGTGCTTTTCTACAGTATATCGCCTTTAAACACATATATTTAAACAAGCGTTTACGACTTAAATCAAAACGCGATTCAAATCAATATAAATGTTTATTTTGTAACGCATAGGTGACTATTCATTGTTATTAAAAATACTTAAATTCGATCATGTTGTGATATTTAGAAATATAAATTTGTTTGGTGCGAGTGAGGTTTTATTTAATCTCTGACCAAGGGAAACATTTCATTTTTTCAAAGAAATATTTGTTAAAAAATAAAGTCATAGTTACATGGGATTCAATCACAGACCGTATAACATTGGAATCAGCAAACTAACCCACAGCGCTGCCAGCGCAGTCACATGCTGAGGGCTGAAAAAGCACTACAGAAAAATTATCGACAGACAATGTACAGATTTGATAAAGCTATAAAATAATGTAATTAGGCACAGAACAAGTTTACAGCACAGTACAATAATAAATGCTGACCATGACTTTAGAAGCATAAATTACCTTACACTCAATTTAAACACAGGCTGGCTTTAGCCCTCTAAGCTGGTTCATACAGAAATGTAGAGAACCAGGCTCAGAACACACAGCTTCATTAGCAAATACATATGCAGGACAACTGGAGAAGACGTTTTACAGTGGATGGATTTTTAGAAACATCCTATCAGTGACATCACTGATGTCAACTCCTAGGTAACTCTCGTGTGGATAGTTTCACAAGAATCAGACAAAGGTTTAAGCATCGCTTGTTCTAGATAAAACTGCAAAAAAAAAAACAACAACCCATAATGTACTTCTTTGCGGCTCTGTTTGCCCAAATCATATATTCACAACGTGAAATTAGAAAATAATATTACGTAACCAAAATCCGCAATATGGAAACAGAACCTGTGCAATTGTTCACAGGTGATGTACTCGTAACATTTTTACAAGACGAACTACAACATTTAAAAAATGACTTGTATGTACTTGATATCTCTAATCAATCCACGGCGATATAGTTAAAGCAGAGTCCCCGCACAAAACGAAACTAAAACGCCCTGGGCATACCGTTTCGCGCTTCTTATCAGATGCTCAAAAGTAATTTGACCGTATGAAATGCATAATATAAACCTAGAAACATATACGTGAGCAGTATTTACGTAGTATCGGTGTCAAGACATACCTCTCAAATACTGTAAATCAAGTTAAAAATATCTCAAGACCGATTCTGGTCATAATGAAACCATGTTTCGTGTATGTTTTCTTTAAAGTACCGAGACCAGCCATATACTGTATGTTTATGTTCCAAAATTAATATTGTTTATGGCCTTCACACGCCTTACAGTATGCTCCTATTCTTTTTATGCTCAGCTATTAAGATTTCCCTTCAGTGGTAAAATTCCATATGAATATTCAATACTACAACGGGCACAGTAAAGACGTTTACAGTAAATTTTTCTACGACAGACCAACAGACCAAGAGTGCCCCTGTCGGTCAACCAATCACGTACCGCGGTACCCCGCGTCATCTTGCGTCATATTCCGCCAAAATGCGCGACGCCGTAGCCAATTACCTCCAGTACGTGTCTGTACCGGGCACTTTGAATGGCTGCATCTGTATAAATTGAATTGTTCTATTTTTCAGGCTTGCATATCATATTTCAGTTAAACCTTTTCTTCTATAGTAATTTCATTTGATATTAAAATTAGTCCTGATTTAAGAATTTTATAATAAGTTTCAGTTTCAGTTTAATCATGCCCAGAAGCTACCAAAACTGGTAACGTTCACATAATGTGTAATGCAAAAGCAGCAGTTGGGGTGGGAAACAAAAGGCATTTCTTGGTATGAATCCTAAAACTTCATAGATGGCGTTCTAGGACTTCTCGCTTCAGATAAAGCTGTCAATACATCATAGATTTCTACTCAATCAATATAAGCAGTGTTATCACCACCGAACGCTAAATATAGATCCTGGCAATAATTCATGAGTTGTTTGTTAGAAAATTGTTTATGGCTTTTTTAAAACATATTTTCAATACCAGACAAAAAGTCGGAAGTTTCAATTTCATGCAACTGATGAAATCTCTCTTCGATGGAAGTTATAAGTACAGTACATCCAAAATACTGCGGAATCAATCAAATTTACATGTTTCTTGTGGATCCAGAAGATCATTTTGAGACTCAAAACATGCCTGTCTTTTCTTTTTTCGAGGACGAAGGAGTAGCAGCAGGAGTAGCAGTTATGGCAAGAACGTGTTTAGAGTTCAGCACTTCTCATTTCTAATGCAGAGCCATCGACTCAGAAAGCACCGCCCTCGATAAAAGAAATTGCAGAATGGGTCTGTTCATGCTGCCTACAGGCTTTGAATTGCTGGCATTTTCTGCAAGCGTTCCTTTTTGAGGGTTCATGAAATTCCTCACATTTGAGCCAACACTAAAATATTTCATTCGGGGTCGCCTAATTCATAGTGCAAACCGAATCTACAGGGGAATGCTGTGGCACATGAAGCCGTTTGTTATTCTGTTGTGAGGTGTGAGGGGCGGAATGCAAATCCAGTTGGTGAATAGAAAATGAAACAGGAGTCACTTCTTGAGCTACGAATTCCAAAAAGTATGAAAACCTGTGCATTTTAACAGTGCAGAATACTCACAAATTGCACTGAGTTGCTTGCTTTCTTCTGCTGCTTTTATATTTCAGTCATTCACTGTAGCACTGGAACAATTCAAGAGAGGTAAAAGCAGAAGCTGTCAGGAGTGGGATTTGAACCCACGCCTCCATTTGGAGACCAGAACACCCAAGCCAGCTGGAAAGATATATGTCCTTGAGTCTGGCGCCTTAGACTACTCGGCCACCCTGACAAGCGAGAGCAGGTGGTGTGCTGAATGCACCAGTAGTTGACTAAACTGAGTTTCCATCCTGAAATGATTTGCTTGCGAAGAGCCAAGTTGCCTTGAATGGATCTTGGAAAACAAATATATGGATGGATTGTTATTCGGTTGTGAGTTTTGAGGGGCGTATTATAAATTGAGTTGGTGAAAAGGCGCTTTTTGTTAGTCTGTCGGGAGGCTGCACAAGGTGTTTAGAGGGAGAACTTCTAAAAGGCAGGCTCTCTATGTTTAACATCAAGAAAGATTTTTTTTTTCTCAATGGAAATGCTCTTTGGCGCTACGTAAAGTAGGGAACAACGTCTGCCGAGACCACTTTTGAGCCAGTGCAAATAGTAATGTGCCACCAAGTACATTTAATATTGGCTGTGGTAGCGAGCTGCTTTTGTTTGTGAAGCTTTTACTTCTTTATGCTGAATCATCGGCAGGAGTAGCTTATTAAATCTTTTCTCATAGCGCTCCATCAAAAATACCTTGTCCATGTTCAAAAGAGATCAGGGGATCTACTTCATGCTTTCACATGGCATACCTTACACGAAAGATTTAAATGGGGAATTGACTGTGCTTCTTGATGTTGTTCCTGTGGTTGCCTTGGTTACAATGGTGAACGTTCTTCCACGTTCTGCTAGAGTATCCACTGGGTGGGCTTTATCAATTGGCTCGGACAGGTCATCAGTGCTCCGTCTCCAGAAAAATAATCAGCACTGTCTTTTTTCTGTGCGCATGACCGTCTTTTAAAACATATAAAATCACGAGTTCATTGATTTCTCCAAATAACAACAATACATTTTAACCCTTCAATCCAATAGTTTTACTCCAAGTAAAAAGCAGCGCAATATATAGAGAGATGATATTCAAAGATTTCAACGTTCTTATTGGATTGCCTGTATGCAGATATCGCTCAGAATTGCTAATATGATTTTAATTCAGTTTTTCTCTACTACTTTCAGAGTCTTTTATTGACCTTGCTGAAGCAGAGAAGTGACAATCACAAATGCGACCAGTTGTGCAGCTGTTTCTGGTTAATAATAATTAATGCAAAATAAAAAAACAGCTCCTTGCATTAAGAGCAAGAGCAACCAACGCACTCGCTTGTTGAGTTGGGTATTTTCCGAGCTACTCTTCCTTAGCTGTGTAGAGGTTTGATGGGTTTACTGAGACAATTACTGAGACTGAGGCAGTAATCACGAGGTGGTTCGTTGTGGCTTTTAGAAAATCAATCGTCAGAACAACTAACAACGCACACACACGGGTTCAATACACGAGATACAGTGATTAATATAAATTGTGCACCAAAAATATACCAGTCTGCCTGGATACAAGCGGCAGACCTTACTGTGAGGGTTATCAATATACAAGATATATAATCTCGAAGAGATGCAAACACAAAGAGATACACAACAGAGAATATATGTCAACATATATCGTTCGGTTACCAAATCGCTAATCAGTGTTATTACCCACTGTTACTCTAAACTCGGAAGTAAATGCAATACTCATGAATTAAATTGATAACAACTTGTGTTGAGGTACAATTGAATTCTCGAGACGCAATGTAGAACATGGAGTTTACTTATCCACTGTGTATGGATTTGGAATTTCCAGGCACGAACACCAAACCAGCTGACAGGCTCTGTTGCAGCCTCGGTTCCAGCGGTTGTCCAATGGGCGTTGTCCCAGCGTCCTCTGGCTACCGGCCAACCAGTCGAGGTGCAGCTCGGAGTTGGACGGGCGGATGAATCTAACCGCTGCGCGCAGGGCAGTTGTTGCTTCCGAGGGGATCTACCAGCAGTCCGGCTGGCTAGTAGAAAGTATCTATGCACAGAGTGTGACCGCAAGTCCTCACAAGTCACTCTTTTGCCCGGGAAGAAGCTGGTTCGTTCCCGGACCAGCGCTGCTTCTGAATAAGCTATTCAGGTTGTCGACGGGGGTCCAACTGTAGGCTGCCATTGATCAAGCAGAGCATTCACGTTGGTAGAATTCTGAGTACGTACGGGATCCTCTGCCTCGCGCTTAGAACAAAGTCCAAGTCCCAGTGCAGACAACAGCAGTTGTCACGTGATTGTCTCTGAGGATGCGCGAAAATGGCCAAGGAGAGCCCCGATCTGAGCTTCCAAGTCCCAGTGCAGACAACAGCAGTTGTCACGTGATTGTCTCTGAGGATGCGCGGAAATGGCCAAGGAGAGCCCCGATCTGAGCTTGCGCTCCCTTTTTGACCAAGACACAGATGTGTGCTGATTGGTTGAGAGTTTGGCGGGCATTGGAGACCCACGTGGTGTTACCACGCCCTGCCAATCCCTGATTGGTTGATCAAGGTGAGATATGAGTCACTTACTCCTGACACTTAGGAATACAGTCCAGATGTCCATTCAGCACTCCCTAGACAGATAGGCGCCAATGGATGACCATTGATCATGATAGTTAGGCTTAGCTAAGTGCATCTCCGTTTAAGAGCTGTCCCTTATCAAAAGAAAACATCTTAAATCAGCCTGCATGAATACTTTCTCAGTGGCTGCACCACAGAGAGGGAGAGTGAGATGGGGCCTCATTTAGGAAAGCTCAGCAATGCTTAATTCTGTCTTATTAACAAGCATTGCCGCTACAGCTGTAAACTTATTTGGTGAGCATGGACCTCTGAGAAGGAGTCTGAATCCATCAAGAAGACAGGAATTCTAATATCGCACTGCCGTCTTGTGTACAAAATATTTGTTCAGCTCTAACGTCTGTGTGCGTTGACAAGGCATCTCAAAAGGACGTATTAAATAAGAAAATTATCCTTTCTGTTACCATTCCTGCGGTTGGAGCGTTGTTTCACCCTTTTACGTTCTACAATATTTACAGACAAGGTTTTATCACTGGAGTTGTGAACAAGTGTGCATCAGTCCACGAAAATCATCAGTACTGCTGTTTTACTATGCATAGTTTAATCAAGAGCGCTTAAAAGATGCAAAAGATGGATTGTGTTCTGTGAGCACCTGCACATCTCTAAGTCACTTCCACAACCTTCTATGTCGGGGATGTTCAGATGCAGCCATTCAAAATGGGTGAGGTATTTCGCGGCATACCGCGACACGCCCACCGGGGTATCACGCGGTTCACGTGTGTCACGTGACTAACTATCCGGCGTCGCCTTGTAAAACCGCCAGGGGGAGCTTAACGTCTCATGTACAGCATTTGAGCCTTTAATTTTGAACTGTGTATTACAGCATGTTAATCATCAGTCATTAAAATGTTGGTATATTTTATGAAAGCAAGATTGCTCAGTTGGACAAAAGTACACAACCTACCTTTATCAGAAATATTTATGCATCAAAGCCTTTACTGAAGATATTACTAATAGTATTAATAATGGATGACTTTGGACAAGCTGTATACTCAAAGTATAATTTCTTTAGCACATTTGTACAAGCACTTGGAATCTGTCCAAGCCATACTTTGTCAGGCATTTTGTTTTACTTCAACGGGCATAAAAACTTCCTTGCTTTTAACAGGGCGTTTCATAATTTCTAACTACGAAAATGATTTAAAATGCGACACCTATCATGAAAAGAAAAAAATACACACCAGTATTCCATTTCTCCCTAAACATTGTAAGCTTCGAAGTCTTTAACTAACGTGATACCGGAGTCAACAAGCATACTTTTAGAATTTGATTAAAAGGGAATATAATATGGAATCGCGTATCTCAAGAATTTAATAACGGTATGATTATATCCGTGTACTGCGGCAGGGCTGTGTAGGGCTGTATCGCCTGCCTGTTCATGCGAGCTGTCTTGTAGCCTACTGGTCTAGGTGCGTGACTACCAGCTAGCAGGTTGTGTGTTCGAATCTAGCTGGTGCTGGACCTTCCAGTTTTATTTATTTATTTTTTAATCGCGTAACATAAACATATTACCGTATGCAAACTGTACTGTATACAATATGTATATGTATATTTAATGTCTTAACTGTGCCCGTTTAAGTATTGAATATTCATATCTAATTTTACCACTGAAGGGAAATCTTAACATAAACATACAGTATATGGCTGGTCTCGGTACTTTAAAGAAAAAAATACACACCAGTATTCCATTTCTCCCTAAACATTGTAAGCTTCGAAGTCTTTAACTAACGTGATACCGGAGTCAACAAGCATACTTTTAGAATTTGATTAAAAGGGAATATAATATGGAATCGCGTATCTCAAGAAATTAATAACGATATAATTATATTCATGTTGCAAAAGAACTGCAACGGACATAAAAACTCCCTTGCATGGTTTCATTACGACCAGAATCGGTCTTGAGATATTTTTAACTTGATTTACAGTATTTGAGAGGTATGTCTTAACACCGATACTACAGTGCTTAAGTACTGCTCACGTATATGTTTCTAGGTTTATATTATGCATTTCATACGGTCAAATTACTTTTGAGCAACTAATAAGAAGCGCGAAACGGTATGCGTTTTACTTTTGTTTTGTGCTGGAACCCGTGGATTGATTAGAGATATCAAGTACATACAAGTCATTTTTTAAATGTTGTAGTTCGTCTTGAAAAAATGTTACGAGTACATCATCTATCAACAATCACACAGGTTCTGTTTCCATATTGCGGATTTTGGTTAGGTATTATCAAATCCAGTGGCGCTGTGTGTTACTTTACTGAGTCCTATGTCACATGGTCTGTGATTGAAACCTGTAAAACCGGTTTAATTCGTCACAGCCAGCACTCTTCAGGTGTGAGGGTCTTCTGCTCAGAATGAAACGCTAAAATGTTTGTGTATATTCTAATGGTAGTGGGGGCAGGGTGTGTGGGAACAGGTTTGGTTGAAATTGCATTGGAGATCTATGTTCTTCACACCTGAAACATTTTCTCTGAAAGCATTTTCTTCGCAGTTTAACCGATCTTGCTACAGCATGTTACAGTTTACTATTATTAACCATATTAATTTTAAGTGCTTAATGTAAAATCTTGTGAAAATATATTTTCATTGTTCAAATATACATTAAGTCTGACTATCATATAATAAGTTAAATACAAAACTAAAGAAAAAATAGGGTTAAATATAATTCAAAATATTTTGCTAACAATGTTAACTGTTTATGAATAATAAAATGTATTAACTAAGGAGTAGGATGGCACAGTTGTTAGTATGTTTTTTGTTTTGTTTCTTTTTCATAAATACAACAGTAGTACCTGATGTCTCAGTGGCTTTCAAAATTAAATTATGCATGCAAACCTGTGAACTAGAAAGATAACTAAGATATCCATCCATTATATTCCATAATATCCATGAAATGTATGGCGCCAGGGCACCTCACCGTGTCACCGTGTCAGGCCACCAGTGTGTCACATATTTCAGCGCCATATACGCGATTAAAAAATAAATAAATAAAACAGGAAGGTCCAGCACCAGCTGGATTTGAACACACAACCTGCAAGCTGGTAGTCACGCACCTAGACCAGTAGGCTACAAGACAGCTCGCATGAACAGGCAGGCGATACAGCCCTACACAGCCCTGCCGCAGTACACGGATATAATCATACCGTTATTAAATTCTTGAGATACGCGATTCCATATTATATTCCCTTTTAATCAAATTCTAAAAGTATGCTTGTTGACTCCAGTATCACGTTAGTTAAAGACTTCGAAGCTTACAATGTTTAGGGAGAAATGGAATACTGGTGTGTATTTTTTTCTTTAAAGTACCAAGACCAGCCATGTACTGTATGTTTATGTTCCAAAATTAATATCGTTTATGGCCTTCACACGCGTTACAGTATGCTCCTATTCTTTTTATGCTCAGCTACTAAGATTTCCCTTCAGTGGTAAAATTCAATATCTACAACGGGCACAGTAAAGACGTTTACAGTAAGTCTTTCTACGACAGACCAACGGACCACGAGTGCCCCTGTCGGTCAACCAATCACGCACCGCGGTACCCCGTGTCATCTTACCTGCGGTACGTGTCTGTACCGCTCACTTTGAATGGCTGCATCTGTACACACATAGACACCGCATCCACTCTTAGGTACAGATACACTATAACTAACACTAATGCAGATACTGCCAATATTACAACACTAACACTATCATCAAACCGTATCATTGTTACTAACACTGACAAAAACAACTACTAGACTAATAATATGTATAATAACAGTAATACTGTCATGAAACCTAACATGATGATGAGTGTTAATACTCTGACACTAACAGTATAATTATCACTAAATTTAACATGAAAACTAGCATTAAAACTAAATTTAAAAGTATCTATCATCACAAAGTCACATGTATACTTGTATTATTAGTAAAACTACCAGATATACTCTCACTAATATTAACATGAATACTAGCATTAATACTGAAACTATCAGTAATGTCATGATCATTAATACTCACATAGACACTACACACAGTCTATTTCCCTGCACTATTTCACTCTTGCTTCCTTCCAATAAGGACGGAGCTGCGGGAGAAAGGGCGTTATAGATGATCGCTGTGAAGAGCTGCTGCTGTGCTTTGACATCTGAGCTCTGTGGAAAACGATCTCAATACAATTCTGAAAAACGCGACTCCCAGAACGCCAGCCGAACAAGTCTCCACAGCCGAAGCTGTATCTGCTAGGCGGGGCAGTTGTCGTGCACAAAGAAGGCTTTGAAAAGCATCAAAAGCATGTCATTCCGAGTTGGTCGTTTGTGTTTTCCGTTCAGATGTGAAATACCGGGAGACAGAGAGCGATGTCTTCCTCGTTAGAGACCGTGGTTTGATTCCCCGACAGCGAGTTGCTCTCCTTCTACCTCCTTATAGAAAGGACTGCCTTTCACTTCTCTGCATTTTCTTTCACAGCGTCGTGCACCTTTTCATCACTTTCAGAGCCTGTGCACAGCACACGACTCGCCATCAGGATGCGCATTGAAGTGACAGCAGGAAGCTTTGCGACATGCACTGTGCAGATCCCATAGATCCCCACACTAGGAATCCCCAAACAGTGAGCGTGGCCACTGTGTTTCCACCCAGTTTTGAACCAGCGACCTTTCGCGTGTGAGGCAAACGTGAGAACCACTACACAACGGAAACGATGGGAAACCATGCACAGTGACCCAGCGCTGAGCTTCGCCAATGCTATTCAGCTGCTTCCAGTGCCTTCGTTGGAGTGCGCTGATTGACCGTGCTCACCAGAGACCAGCACGCCTGTCATGGACGGAGCAGGAAAGGCTGCGCCACATTCTACAGCCCTCTCCACGCAATCGACGCAATCGGGCTACTGAAGTGGAGAAAATCTCCTCTCCAGAAAGTGCAAATATCATCTTGGAGAGTATAAATTCTATTGCCGAAGGTCAACACTATCTACCAGAGTCACCCCTCCCACCTCCTGCAGGTTTCCGAGCTGCAGTAATGATCACTTCGGCTCACAAGCGAGAGGTCCTCGGTTGGAAACACGCGCCCCTTCTTCTTGTACGTTTTGCACATGATCGAGTGGTTTTAGTGTGGCTCCTTCGTACACGGTGCTGATCTTTTGGAAAGCAGGAGGCAAAACTGACACGTTCCCATACCGGGAAATGAACCTGGCCCGCCTGGGTGAAAACCAGGAATCCTAACCACTAGCCCATATGGGAGCATGCAGCCTTCTTCCGTGTGTCATGCAAGCAAACTGTAATTGCTGTTTGCACTTAGAGTGTCGAAGGGTCGATGTATACTGGGGCTCAGTTGAAATGCAACATCAGGACTTTTCCGACTCCTGTCACACGAAGAGAGCACAGCCTTTTCCGCCCTGCCACATGTGTATCAGTAACTCGCTGTGATCGTATAGTGGTCAGTACTTTGCGTTGTGGCCGCAACAACCCCGGTTCGAATCCGGGTCACGGCAGAATAGGGGTGTCTGCTTTTACTACTTGCACGAATGAAGGCAAAAAAAAGCCTATCGATGTGAACAAACGGCGCTTTACAGAGGAGTACTGCCTGACTGGATCGTTGATGAACGACAGAGGCCACTCCGACCTCTTCTCGGTTTTCTTCAATGACTTACTAAGGATCTTCTTCACATTTGCCCATGCAGGGGAAGCCAGTTACACCAAAGCAAATGCAGGAAAGTGCATTTCAAGCAGAGACCAGTGCATTTCAAGGAGGGACCTGTTTACACCGAGAGTGGTCGGAGTATGGAACAATGCGCCAAATGCTGTTGCTGGATACGATTCTTGATGAGATCTTGGGCTCACTAAGCAGGTAATGGCAGGTACCACTCGCTCCCGATGCTCGCTCGAAGACAGCCTTTTCCATCGGCCAGGGCCCCTGGCACTTTACTGTCATTCCCTTTGGCCTGTGCAATGCCCCGGCGACGTTCGAGAGGCTGATGCAGAGGGTGTTGGCATCGGTCCCGTGGAACCAGTGTGTGCTGTATCTGGACGATCTGCTGGTTCATGCCCAGGGTTTCGACCAGGCCTTGACGAACCTCCAGGCAGTGCTGGCCTGCATCCGCCGTGCTGGCCTGAGGCTCAACCACAACAATTGAGAGCTCCTGCGGCGGGAGGGGACCTTCCTCGGACATGTTGTTGGACCGCGAGGGGTGGCTACAGACCCAGGTAAGGTTGCTGCAGTGAGGGGATGGCCGACTCCCAGCACCGTCGCAGAGCTGTGCAGCTTTCTGGGGTTGGCTTTGTATTATCTGAGGTTCGTCCGGGACTTTGCCAGCATCTCTCCACCGCTGCACTGCCTCACTGACAAGGGCCGCCGTTTTGACTTGGACTCGGGCTGCGAGACGGCTTTCGGTCGGTTACGTGAAGCTCTGGTGGGGGCCTCCGTGCTAGCCTATCCCGATCCGTGGTTACCGTATATCCTGGATACCGATGCAAGTGACTTGGGGGTGGGCGTGGTGCTGGCACAGGAGGGGCCAGATGGGAGCGGGTAGTTGCCTACTAGTTGTCGGGCTTTGAATAAGGCTGAACGGAACTACTGCGTGACCCGTCGCGAGCTTCAGGCCATACCTATTCGGGACCCGATTCCTGTTGAGGACCGACCATGCGTCCCTCACCTGGCTGCTCCACTTTAAGGAGCCGGAGGCGCAGATGGTGCGATGGATAGAGGTCCTGCAGGAGTATGACTTCACTGTTGTGCACCGTGCTGGATCTCGCCATCTCAATGCCGGCATTCTCTCGCGGCGCCCCTGTGAGGTTGCGGACTGCCACTACTGCGCCCGGTGGGAGCAGTGTGAGGGAGCCGTCTGCACAGTGACGGAGGCGAGCACCTCGGCCACAGCCCTGGAGGGGCCGCTGGGGGTGGGCATGTCAGACCTGGCACAGCAACAGGCAGCTGATCCTGACGTGGGGCCAGTGCTCCGCTGGAAGGCAGCAGGAGCGCGGCCTGTGCGAGAGGAGCTCCCCCAGCACCCAAAGTCCGTCAAGGCCCTCTGCGTCCTGTAGGAGGCCTTGGAGGTAAAGGACGGGGTGCTGCGCCGGGGGTGGCAGGTACCCTCCAGTGGCGAGATACGGTGGCAGCTGGTGGTGCCACAGTCGCTCCGCGCGGCTGTGCTCAGAGTGGTGCATGGCCAGCCGGGCATGGGGGATTTCGGCTGTAAAAAAACCCTGCAGCGTCTCCGAGGCCATTTTTATTGGGGTCTTTGCCACCGGGACGTGGAGCGGTATTGCCAAACGTGTGCGGTGTGCGTGGCGCAGAAAGGTCCCCTCGAGTGCTCTCGGGCCCCCCTCCAACAACACCAGGTGGGGGCTCCTATGGAGCGGGTGGGGGTGGATGTTTTGGGCGTGTTTCCGCGCACCGAGGCCAGAAACCACTATATCCTGGTAGCAATGGACTATTTCACGAAGTGGCCGGAGGCCTATGCCCTCCCGGACCAGAGTGCCCCCACGGTGGCCGATGCACTACTGGAGGGGATGTTTGCCAGGCTGGGGGTGCCGGAGGAGTTACACAGTGACCAGGGGCGTAACTTCAAGTCCCAGGTCTTCGCCAGAGTGTGCCAGCGCCTGGGGATCTCTAAGACTCAGACCATCCCGCTGCATCCCCAGAGCGTGGAGCGGTCTGTGGAGCGGTTTAATCGGACGCTCCCCACCCAGCTGGCCTCCCTGGTGTCCTGTCACCAACGGGACTGGGACCGCCACCTCCCCCTCGAGCTCTGGGCTTATCGGACCACAGTCCAGGAATCTACCGGGTGTACCCTGGCCTCACTCATGCTGGGCCGGGAAATGCAAACCCTGGTGGACCTGGTCTTCGGCCCGCCGCCCGGAGACGAGTCGGCACCACCAGCTGGACCGGACTACGAGTAGGACCTGCAGCAGTGGATGCGGCGGGTGCACAGCTTTACCCGGACCCATCTGACTCAGGCGGGAGTCCGGCAGAAGCGGCACTACGACCTGCGCTGCAGGGGGCCTGCCTTCCTGCCCTGGGACTTGGTTTGGGTGTACAGCCCGCACCGCCGCAAAGGCCTCAGACCTAAGCTGGCGCCTTTGTGGGAGGGGGCCGCTGAGGTCCTCGGGGTGGTAGGCAAGGACTGCTACCAGGGGAGAGTGGTGGTTCTGCACCGAGACCGCCTGGCCCCCTACCGGGACCGGGAGGAGGAGCCCCGCGGGGAGGCTCCGGAGGAGCAGCCAGGGCCGGAGCCGACCGACAATGGGGTGACCGCGGGCCGCCGGCAACCACCGCTTCGTAACAGCTGCTCACGCAGAGTTCCACAGCCTTTAGCCTAGTATGAGTATAGCCTGAGGGGGGTGTTCGATGTCGGCGGGACGCCAGATGCTTCAGGTGGGGACAGTGTAACCCCCCTGGCCCGGTGGTGAGGAGGAAGTGCACCTAGGCACTCATGGTACCGTGGAGCAGGTTGGGAGTTGTAGCCGGGGAGAGTCTGAGGGTCAGCTCGATGTAGTTTTAGTGTCCTGTGTAGCCTTATAAGTGTATAGCCTGTTGTTAAGTAATTACCACCCTAAAGATGTGAACGTGTTCCATCAGTCTCCTCATGTGTGTGTATGTCCTGTGTTTGGTTTTGTGTGGTTTCGATAAAAGAATAAAGCTGTCGCTTGGTTAACTATCACGTCGCCACTTGTCCTTTTCCTGAGGGAACCTGAAAACAGTACAGTATTATAGCATGAACCCCTGAAGATTTTCTTGATACGTTTTATGTGCTCGTTTGTATTGTATGTATTTTTGTTGTTCAAATAAAAAGTAAAAGACACAACTTTCCGGATGTGGCTGCTGTAAAAATAAAATGACATCAAGGGTGCTGTACGCAGAGGTCTGAAACCTGCTCCACAGAAGAACTGTATCCAGAGGTGTTAAAGAAGTCGAGATCTCGCCATGAGAGGGGAAGCATCTCAGAAAAAGCAGGTGCAGTCGGTTCCACGGTCATAACGCCACGAAGTCGGGCGACAAGAGCAAAACCCACCCGGCTTCCTCCAGGCAAGTAATGAGACAAAGAGACAGGGCACAGCAGGTAGCGTGGCTGAGCGGTCTAAGGCGCTGGATTAAGGCTCCAGTCTCTTCGGGGGTGTGGGTACAAATCCCACTGCTGCCAGGCGCTTCTGTTGCGACCCCCTTTCGGCTGACTTCAGATGAAAGGGAGGGAGCTGCTTTTTGGCAGTCTCTCGAGAAACTAAGCAGTGTTTAAAGATACTTTCTCAGCTTGACATCAAGGCACAAAACAAAAACCTTCTTGCGTCCTCTCAACCCAAACGCGCTTTGCCACTTCTTGCGTTATGCAGGGAACGACGTCTGCCGAGATCACTTTTGTGTCAATGCAAAACGTAGTGTGCCCTCCGTTTTAATGTTGGCTGTGCTGGCGTGCTGCTTCTGTCTGTGAAACTTGAATGTTTTGCTTCTTTACACCGAATCGTTGGCGGGGGTTGAGCTTGTTAAATCTTTGCGCATAGCACTCCTTTGGAAGTACTTTGTCCAAGTTCAAAAGCGATCGTGGGATTTACTTCATGCGTTCAAAAAGCATGCCTTGCACGACAGATTTAAATGGGGAATGAAGTCTGCTTCTTGCTGTTTTTCCTGTGGTTGCAGTTACAAAGTTGATCGTGCTTTCACGTTCTGTTAACAGTATTCACTGGCTGAGCTTTATCAGTTGGTTCGTAAAGGAATTTCTGCTTCGGTTCCAGAAAAGTCATCTGTAGCGTGTTTTTTTTCCGTGCCCATGGCAGTCTTTTAAAGCTGGTAGTAATGGTCGCCACCATTACTACCAGCTTTAAAAGACTGCCATGGGCACGGAAAAAAAACACGCTACAGATGACTTTTCTGGAACCGAAGCAGAAATTCCTTTACGAACCAACTGATAAAGCTCAGCCAGTCTGCTTCTTGCTGTTTTTCCTGTGGTTGCAGTTACAAAGTTGATCGTGCTTTCACGTTCTGTTAACAGTATTCACTGGCTGAGCTTTATCAGTTGGTTCGTAAAGGAATTTCTGCTTCGGTTCCAGAAAAGTCATCTGTAGCGTGTTTTTTTTCCGTGCCCATGGCAGTCTTTTAAAGCTGGTAGTAATGGTGGCGAAGTTAATGTTTTATCCTCTTTAAAAGAATAAGGACGGGCTGGGGCGAGCTCCATTTACCACTCTTTCAGCTAACCGCCGAACTCGCAAACTGATTACACTGCAGAGCCACAGGCGCCTCGCTTTTCTCCAGTCTCTGGTTTAGGGTGAAAAAAAAACTTTGCTGGTATTAGCTGGCCTGCTGGAAGTACCTCTTCTTCACTGATAAGCAAGATTTGTGTTTCATCTTTTGCAAGCTGTATAGATTTCTTTCAAAACAAGTTGTTCCAGAAAGGAAACGAACACTTGCATTCACCTGAATTAAAAGGCATGGGATTTGCCCGTAAGGATACATTCTGTACAGTAAGACAGGAAGAAAGGCACCGCTGGGAATCGGACCCAGGATCTCCTGTTTACTAGACAAGCACTTTAGCCAACTAAGCCACGGCGCTGGAAAAGTGCTGTCCTTTGACAGCCACTTGGACACGTCTCAACTGCTCTGAGACATCTGTGTTCGGTGTGCACCTGCTCGCCTTGCAAGTTGCCTCATTTACATGCGATAGCCCCACCACTAAGAGAAAGGATGAGAAATGGCTTTTATCTGGCACTTTTCATGTCAGAGGATCTCAATCTGCTTTCCGTGTACAAGAGGATGTCCAACTCATGTAGCTAAAGACATAGAAGACAGTGCTCCACTGAAATCTTGATCTCACAAACCTCGGCATGACTGCGCTGTGTTCTGCTTTAGACAAAGGGGGGAAAAGACTTCTTTCATCACACGTTTTGCACTGTTTACGGTGTTTGCAGTGCTATTTCTTAAATGAAAACCAGGAATCGGCACCATATGAGGTGAGACTAGATAATATTGTGTAGCGGCGAGGCTTATTAATAAGAAAGAATTAAGTGTTCTGAGCCTTCCCAAATGAGGCCCCATTTCTCTGTTCATCTCTGTGGTGCAGCCACAGAGAAACCATTCATGCAAGATGTTTTCTTTTGATAAGGACAGCTCCCAAAGGGGGATGCACTTAGCTAAGCCTGGCTATCATGATCAATGGTCATCCATTGGCGCCTATCTGTCTAGGGAGTGCCAGTTGGACATCTGGACTGCATTACTAAGTGTCAGGAGTAAGTGACTCATATCTCACCTTGATCAACCAATCAGGGACTGGTAGGGCCGAGTAACCCACGTGGGACTCTGATGCCCATGGAACTTTCAGCCAATCAACGAGCTGAAGTTCCTCCAGGTAAAAACAGGCAACACAGAGAGCCTGTGAGATTCAGATTCAGAAGGGAAGATTCAACAAGATTCAGTAAGATTCAGGAGAGGATTCTGTGGACTGTTCTAAAGGGAATTCAAAGGAGAATTCCAGGGCAGGACGGCCCAGGAGCAGAAGGCTCCCAAGGGCAGGACATTCTCGCAGCGCGCCTCCTGACCATCCTGAGACTCAGCCCGGACAACCACGGAACGGCCAGTGTGTCCGAGTGCCAGAACTTTCCTTTGTTCTAAGAGTCTAGAGTGGAGGTTGCCAGAGAGTAACCAGCAGCAGGCCTCGTGAACAGGTCGGAACTGTGGACAGCTGAATCACTATTCAGAACTAGCTCTTCATCAGGAACGAACCGGTTCTCTTCCTGACTTGCTGGGACCCACAGTCATCTTTTCTCCTGTGCACAAACTTTGCTAGTTAAAGCCAACAGTGAACATCAGCAGCGCACCGTCGCAAGCCGCACAGCACAGCCTGGCACGGAGCCAGAGAGCGCGGATTGGACAGCAACAGCCTGCAACTGTTTCTTTGTGCCCGCAGGAGATATGAATCCCCAAAGATTGGATGAGTATTCAACTTCAATGCATTACAGCTCGAGAATTCAATTGTTATCCCAACCAGTTGATATCAATTTAATTCCTAAGAGTTATGTACTTGTTTGAGTATCTAATGTAGAAGTTGTAACCAAGTTCACTTTACGAAACGGTCTTAATAAATGATATACTGAACGTATGTCCTCTTGATATGTGTAACACTTTGTAACTGATTGAATATATACCTTTTGTATTCTGATAACCCTCTCGATAAGATCTGTTAGGTTTATAGGCATATTCTATGTATTAATAAATGTATCCTCGTGTATTAGTACCTGTGTGTGTGCGTTGTTTGAGTTATGTCGCATGGTTGGACTCTAAAGCCATCAAAAGAATCAACTTTGTGATTTACTGCTACAATTAATAATTGTCTCAGTAAATGCCCAAACCCTACAGAACTGGTGCCTTCAGAGAGCCACTATGATTACATATTTGGCGTCCCTGAACCGGTTTTCCCTACATTATTTGGCGTCCCTGGGTGGGCTTAATCTACATTATTTGGCGTCCCTGGCACGGGCGTGGCAAGACTGAAATGAGTCAACCAAGCGGAATAATTCAATATAAAACGCCGCGGGTTTCATACACGACAATACAGTGTGCTGAAAGCCGAAAGGAAAAAAGTTCCCCTTGCTCTTTAAGCAGTGCTTGATTGTTTTGTGATCTTTTGCGATCTACCGGGTTGATTGCATACTTGATCTTGTGGTTTTCTGTGGTAAAACTGTGATTTCGTACTTAAAAGTAATACTCTTTTAAGTTTAACGATGGTTGCTAAAAGGTCTGAATTCGAGTCGCTATTAAGCACTCTCTCTAGCAGCGACAGGTCTGACCACGATCTCTTCCATATCTCCGTCAGCGGAGAAGCTAGAAGGATAAATCTCCATTCTCTGAGAGAGCTAGCGAAGGACATAGAGAGATTTGACCCCGCAGTGTCAGAGAATAATATCGAGAGTTATATTCAGGACCTCAGGTATACCCTGCAGTACCTGCCAAACGCCACAGAACAGGAGAAAGTGTTTCTGGTTAGAAAAACTACCAGCAGAGCTGTACATGAGTGGATGGCTAAGCAGATGAAAGAAGTCTGTAATGACTTTGAGCAGCTTTGTCATGCACTTATCGAAGAATACAGTGCGTTTATTGACCCGACTGCCGCGATAGCAGCCGCTCTTAACATTAAGTACGAGAGAGCAGAGTCCCCTCGCGAATATTACGAGAGACTTAGACGAACTTATTTTGCAGGGCGAAATGATGAGGGTTGCGAAGAGAACACATATTTCAAGGGTTTATTCATTGCGAATCTCCACCCATCAGTCAGAAAGATGATATTAATGCATACAGATGCACAGACCATGAAAATGACTGATATTAAGAGATTCGTGCAGAAAGCCTGGGAGTATGATGTCCAAAGTCGCTCTGAGCAAAAAGCTGTTAAAGCGACTGTGTTCGCCGTCAGAGCCAGCAGGGTTAATTCCCTCCTGCTCGAAGGAGCACAGGCTCCTGAGCTGGCTAAGCCCTGTTCCAAAGCTGGCACACAGGACCGCACCCAGCGTCCTAAGTGCCATGAGAACACCGGGGGAGGGAAAGGGCTAGAAAAAGCTGAACAAAAGGATTCAGTAGCCGCCCGCCTGGCCAGGCTTGAACAAGCTTTATTAGGACAGGGACAACCGCTCCCCAAGGCTGCCGGAAGCGTGAATGAGCTGATACTCTCCACTGGCGGAGGCGGAGACCCGCCCCCTCTCCCTCCCTCAGTCTATCTGATTGAGCGGAAAGGTTCCTGCCTGGATGAATTCAGCCACTCCCAAGTGAGTGCTGACTCCACCCCTGAAGTCACAGAGCAGGCAGTAAAACACAGAGGAAAAGCAGGAAGCTTTTACCTCAAGGCTGCCATGGGAGATGTCTTACACAGTGAGACACTGATTGACACTGAGGTTGAACGGTGTTTGATGTCACACGGCAAGCTCAAACGGGTTGAAAAAGAAAAGGGCATGCGACTCAGAGAGGAACCTTTGGTGGATCGCCAGAAAGGCAAAGTGTGGAAACAGGTCAAGGCTCCTAAGCCTTCTGTACAGAAGGAAAGGGGGGCCAAGAGGCAGACTGTGCTCACACAGTGCCCACCGAACACAGAAGCCTATCTGGAGATTCCTTCTGTTCCCTCTGGACAAGAAATAAAAATATTTCCTTGTTCCCCGGAAATACAGGGAAGTCGTGTCCCGGCTGAGGTCACAACAGCCTCCCTGCCACAGGAGCGGTGCTCCAAGCAGCCGCCTGATCCACCAGGTAAAGCACACACCTTTTACGTCCCTAAAGAGGAGCAGATCTCCCCACCTGGCGATGAAAAGGAGCTTTCCCTGTGCACCCTGGCACCCAAGAGGGGTCAGGACCACCACCCTGCAGTGGTGGAAGGGATCCAGATGGCAGGAGAGCAGGTTGGTGATGTAGCCCTCACCCTTAGCCCTGAGAGGTCCTCTATTAGTGAGGATCTGCTTGAGCAGCTGTCGCAGGGCCACCGCCAGGTGCCCCTGGTGCAACATTCACAGGTTAGACAGGAGGTCAAGCTGGACGCTGAGACTACTGCACTGTGGACACACCTGATCCCAGATGCTGATTCCCTCTGCTGTGACCCAGGGAACCTGCAGTCAGGTAACATTATTTCTCACAACTACCAGGTAGTGAGTGAGACTGACCTGATTGTTCCTGCCTCAACGGCAGGGTTGCCAACACACCCAGTCCCCCAGAAGGGACAGGGAATGAAAGCCGAGCCGGTTTTCTTACAGCCACCAGCTCAGTCTGTCAGTCTGAGTCTGACCAACAGTGGTTCAACCAGACTGGAGCTGGATGGTAAAGTCACCCGCCTGCCAGTGCAGGACATCTCAAAGAGGGGTGTCAGAATCCCCGCCTGCACTGACATGGGCCTGGTGAGTGATAGTGAGTTCAAAGACAGGGAACTAGCTATCCCACTGCTGGGGCAGCTCCCTGAACCCCTAGCGAGGGAAGGGGGGAGCGAGCAGGTGTCCTACACCTACCCCCAGCGAACGATTGTAAACATGCCGATAGAGGGATTCCTCAATCAGGAAGTGTGCAGGGTGGACCTGAACAGTGAGAATGGGGTAACAATCCCAGATCACTCAGGTGCTCCAGATGACCACTCAGCTGAGGCTCAGGCTTGCTCCACCGCTGCACCGCTCCCTGCAGGGTTCCTAGAGCACAGGCATGAACAAATCGAAAAAGCAGATGCCCTGGAAACGGAGGAGCAGCATCAGCCGCTGCGTCAGATCTCCCCAGATTTCCAGGATGTTGGTGCCCAAGATGCCACAGGGCATACTGAGAAAGACACCATGTACACGCTGCACCAGCTTAGAAAGGCAACAGTCACTCAGAAGGAGATGACTGGGATCAGCCACCCGAAAAGACTTTTGGGAGGACTGATTGCTGCCGCCACTGTTGCACGTTTGCTTTTTCTGGTAGGTTTGTGTGCTACTGGCACTCTCACCCTGACTGCCCCAAGAAGGCAGGTGTCAGAGATGCCAGAGGGTAGTGACAGACTGTATCAACAGCAGCAAAAGTTGGAAAGCTTAGGGGAAACCCTACAGGCAACTTCCTATGCAACAGGGTTAAACCTTATTCCCCAACCAGTGGACATGATTGCCGGTGTTATACAGTGGGTTTATGCTTGTGTGCAACAGGCCAGAATGTTGACACAAGACCTGTTAAGGGAGTTTAGTGCCACTGTAGCCAGTCTAACCACGGCACAATTCCCAACCCACTTGATTCCACTCTTCTCAGTAGAGGAGTATGTGACATTAACCCCATCGCTCATAGGTCACCCAGAAGGCCATCCAAGATTGAATTCGGTTCCAAATCTTGAGATGGGGATGGCTACCAAAGCTATCCATTGGCTGTGTCTAAACGATTCACCAATGAAGGGAGTAAAGCTACTAATGGGCAGAGGGAGGTTAATGAACCCCATGAAGAGCAGGTGGGAAGTAAATGGCTGGTCAGCACACCACATTTAACTGACACTATGACTTGTGACAGGCATGATACAGCTACCGCAATGCAGCTACCTAACCAATAGTTTTCCTGTAAGTTCCCGAGGAGGCCGTAGTACAGCATGGTGACTTAACACTGTATGGTCTGGAACCAGACAATATAAGACCGAACTTGAGGTCGTGGATACCTTCAGGTGCCACACTATTGAATTGGATAGAAATCCAAGAAACAGTATGCCCTGAAGAGGTACAGGTAGTTAGTTTGCTTTAATGGAACAAACCTCCAAACCACCCTAGCAGATACCCAACACAGGTGTTGTGGTTTATCGGAGGGCTGGGAACAGGAACTGTTGTTATTGTAACACTACTGCCGGGAAGCTGGATCATGACTGACAATGTACTCTGGGTAGCACGAATGAGTCAACGGTAGCATGTCAAAAGAAAGGAAGTGACTTCTCCCCAAATATCTACTACAGAGGTATCAGATATTGACAGTGAACTTCCTGATGTGTAATTCCTAGACTTAGATAATGTCTCCTACCGTGTTTATACATACTCCAGATGTTATTCATCCTGTTTGTTCCCAATGCTGGTTCCGGTATGAATTCTCGAGGAGTAATGTAGACATTTAAGATTAATGTTCTAATGGCAAGGGACATCACTTAACTCTGTTTTGTTTTGAAGGCAACAATGCCTCGGGACCTCGTGACCTTCAAAAAGGGGGGATATGTAGCGGCGAGGCTTATTAATAAGAAAGAATTAAGTGTTCTGAGCCTTCCCAAATGAGGCCCCATTTCTCTGTTCATCTCTGTGGTGCAGCCACAGAGAAACCATTCATGCAAGATGTTTTCTTTTGATAAGGACAGCTCCCAAAGGGGGATGCACTTAGCTAAGCCTGGCTATCATGATCAATGGTCATCCATTGGCGCCTATCTGTCTAGGGAGTGCCAGTTGGACATCTGGACTGCATTACTAAGTGTCAGGAGTAAGTGACTCATATCTCACCTTGATCAACCAATCAGGGACTGGTAGGGCCGAGTAACCCACGTGGGACTCTGATGCCCATGGAACTTTCAGCCAATCAACGAGCTGAAGTTCCTCCAGGTAAAAACAGGCAACACAGAGAGCCTGTGAGATTCAGATTCAGAAGGGAAGATTCAACAAGATTCAGTAAGATTCAGGAGAGGATTCTGTGGACTGTTCTAAAGGGAATTCAAAGGAGAATTCCAGGGCAGGACAGCCCAGGAGCAGAAGGCTCCCAAGGGCAGGACATTCTCGCAGCGCGCCTCCTGACCATCCTGAGACTCAGCCCGGACAACCACGGAACGGCCAGTGTGTCCGAGTGCCAGAACTTTCCTTTGTTCTAAGAGTCTAGAGTGGAGGTTGCCAGAGAGTAACCAGCAGCAGGCCTCGTGAACAGGTCGGAACTGTGGACAGCTGAATCACTATTCAGAACTAGCTCTTCATCAGGAACGAACCGGTTCTCTTCCTGACTTGCTGGGACCCACAGTCATCTTTTCTCCTGTGCACAAACTTTGCTAGTTAAAGCCAACAGTGAACATCAGCAGCGCACCGTCGCAAGCCGCACAGCACAGCCTGGCACGGAGCCAGAGAGCGCGGATTGGACAGCAACAGCCTGCAACTGTTTCTTTGTGCCCGCAGGAGATCTGAATCCCCAAAGATTGGATGAGTATTCAACTTCAATGCATTACAGCTCGAGAATTCAATTGTTATCCCAACCAGTTGATATCAATTTAATTCCTAAGAGTTATGTACTTGTTTGAGTATCTAATGTAGAAGTTGTAACCAAGTTCACTTTACGAAACGGTCTTAATAAATGATATACTGAACGTATGTCCTCTTGATATGTGTAACACTTTGTAACTGATTGAATATATACCTTTTGTATTCTGATAACCCTCTCGATAAGATCTGTTAGGTTTATAGGCATATTCTATGTATTAATAAATGTATCCTCGTGTATTAGTACCTGTGTGTGTGCGTTGTTTGAGTTATGTCGCATGGTTGGACTCTAAAGCCATCAAAAGAATCAACTTTGTGATTTACTGCTACAATTAATAATTGTCTCAGTAAATGCCCAAACCCTACAGAACTGGTGCCTTCAGAGAGCCACTATGATTACATATTTGGCGTCCCTGAACCAGTTTTCCCTACAATTGGAACAAGTAGCCTCGCCATTCCATGCGTGACGTGAGCAAAGTGAAATTCCAGTCTTTATAGCGTGCTTGTTAGAGACTTAGCTGGCACCCAGAGCGCTTTAAATCCGGGAGACAGCAGCCCAAGACAAGAGAGCTTCCTTCGTCTATGTTTTTTGCGTGAAGGGGGGAAACCATGCGTGTGCTGCAAACGATCTTAGAATCGAAATGCCATCCCAAATATCTGATCCGAACAATCTGCTTTACAGAGGAGCTTATCGTTGGCAAACTGAAGACCAGGCCGACCTCTTCTGTGACTCTTGAACACTGAATCTCAAGATTGTGAATTCAAGCTCCACGCTGGCGGGAAATTCCATAGGTAATGATCACATTTTCTTGCATGCTAATCAAAAGAAATATTAAGAAACTTTTACCAATACCAGTTTTTTACAAAAGTAAAGGCACACGGCACATGTGTGCCACATCACGTCCGAGTTTAGTGACAACTACCTCAGAGATTGTAAGCTGGGTAGTTTCAGATCAGATCACTTTTTTATCAAAGGTTCAAGCAAACCCGAATACTTTTGCAAGAGACATTTCAGAATCCCAGTCAAATCCAGTACGATTGCTGGATCCTTCGAATTCGACTGAACTATAGCACAGATCTGCAGTCCACCATCAGAATACTGTGGGTGTGTTGTATAAGCCATACCGCCCAAAATAGTTCTAAAACAGGAGATGCATCCTCGTTTAGGAATGTGGTATAAAGTGAAATAATCAGGCTAATGCAACATAAATTGATACAGTATCTTTGTCTTCTAAGTATCTTAATAAACTTTCAGCATAGCTTTCTACCCATTTAGATTTATTTTTCTTGGGATTTTGGGATCAAACGTGGAAGGATTAGATTGTAATGCGACACTTATCATTCAACTAGAGCTCGAAATATCACAAGGATCCTCAAGAGCACAGCAAAGACTGTATTAAAAGATACCTGTATGTATCAATGCTTTCTTTTCCGTATACCAGATATTATGGAATCACTTCAGAAGGGTGTCAGCCAGTCAGATTCCAGGAATCGGTACTTTAAAGGAAAAATACACACTGGTATTCCATTTCTCCCTAACGATTTTAAGCATCCAAGTATTTAACTAGCATGTGAAATAGCGTGTGAAAAAGTGGTAGTTTTAAGCTTTTCTGCTAATATAATATGGAATCGCATATCTAAAAAATTGAATAACGATATGATTATATTCGTGTACTGCGACAGGGCTGCGTAGGGCTGTTTTGCCTCTCTCTTCATGTAACTTCCCTTGTAGCCTACTGCTCTACATGCCTGATTACCACCTCACGGGATGTGTGTTCAAATCCAGCTGGTGCTGGACTTTTCTTTTAACAAACATTTCTTCGAAAAAATAGAATAGCGATAGTATGGACAATCAATTGACTTTTTAATTTCAAAATATCACAACATGATCGATTCTAAGTCATTTTTGATAACAGTGAATAGTCACCTTCTTCCCTTCTGACAACGGTCCCTGTTTCTGCTTCCTGCTTCTATTGTGTGTGTGTGTGTAATAGAGTAAGTTTTTATAGAGAAATGGAGGCTGGACAGTATGCTTTACAATATAAACATTTATATTGATTTAAATCGTGTTTTGATTTAAATCGCAAATGCGTGTTTAATTATATGTGTTTTTTTATCATAATCAGGCTAATGCAACATAAATTGATACAGTATCTTTGTCTTCTAAGTATCTTAATAAACTTTCAGCATAGCTTTCTACCCGTTTAGATTTATATTTCTTGGGATTTTGGGATCAAACGTGGAAGGATTAGGTTGTAATCGTTTTTATTTTTCAAATACGTTTTAGAAAAGTGTAATCTATACCTGCCCAGACTGTACGCCTTCCTAAACCCCGCCTTTCACTCCTGTCCTGCTCTTCCCCGCGCACCCCAGCCGGGCGCTCTTCGGCCTCTTCCCGGGACGAATGTATATTTTGATATTTACACCCGGCGCGGCACCGAGGGATTTATAACTGCATTTATAACTTAGTTTTTAAAATTAGTCAAGCAATATGAAGCATCTCCTTTTACTTTTAAGTCCCTTAAATACATTGAGCACAGCTTTCTCACCACTTAAGATTACTTTTTGATACCATCCTTACACAAAGCAGAAACTTTCCAATGACATACAGTACAAGTGGAAAGATTACAGATTTTAATTGTCTTTAATTTTGTTACGATATACGTTTTAGGAACGTTTCATCTAAACAAACACCACAAAACTATTCTCGATTGTATTTCTGAATGTTATGTTACACCTACAGTAGTTCACTGCTTTAAATACATCGAATTAAGAAAGTTAGGTGCAGCACTTTAGATCTTTTTTTCTGAAGCAGGGAAAATCTGATCATGTTTCTCTATAACAATAATAAAAAAAACTTTATTTTACATATCACCTTTAAAAGTGGCATCTCAAAGCAATACAGTAGATGGAAAAACAGTTAAAGGTTAAACATTAGGGGCTTGCCACACCCGGACTGTTAAACCTTAGCATTAGGTTTAGCATTAGCATTAGCACGTCAAAGCCCATTGACGACCCGGGCGCAATAGTTGTTTTGTCCCTTGATTTACTGATCTGCATTAATTATGGAAATCGAGTTCCTGCTCTTTGCAGACGACCTGGTCCCGCTGTCGCCCACAGAATAGAGGGTGCGCCAGAACCTGGCACTGCTGGAGCAGCACTGTCAGACCTGGGCGCCGACAGTCAATCTGGACAAGACCAGAGTTATGGTTTTCCAGAAAAAAAGCCAGACCTCAGGGAAACAGGTACAAATTCACACTTAACAACACATTAACACCTAACAACGGGAGCAGGGACGAATAAGGCCAGTACCCACTATTGTTAAACATACAGAAAAGAATATTAAAGTATTGAATATTAGTATTGGCTTTAGTATTAGCCATACAAAACATTAAAGTTTTCCATTCAGCGGGTGCCTGAGCCGCTGTGTCTTATCTTCTGACAGTCGCCGTTGTGAATGTCTGTAGAGTGTTATTTTTAGTACTAAAATAAATACTTTGTACTAAGTACTAAAATACTAGTACCGAGGGAGCGTCTGCATTTATAACTTAGTTTTTAAAATTTGTCAAGCAATATGAAGCATCTCCTTTTACTTTTAAGTCCCTTAAATACATTGAGCACAGCTTTCTCACCACTTAAGATTGCTTTTTGATACCATCCTTACACAAAGCAGAAACTTTCCGATGACATACAGCACAAGTGGAAAGATTACAGATTTTAATCGTCTTTAATTTTGTTACGTTATACGTTTTAGGAACGTTTCATCTAAACAAACACCACAAATCTATTCTCGATTGTATTTCTGAATGTTATGTTACACCTACAGTAGTTCACTGCTTTAAATACATCGAATTAAGAAAGTTATGTGTAGCACTTTAGATCTTTTTTTCTGAAGCAGGGAAAATCTGATCATGTTTCTCTATAACAATAATAAAAAACTTTATTTTACATATCACCTTTAAAAGTGGCATCTCAAAGCAATACAGTAGATCGAAAAACAGTTAAAAGGGACCAAAGTAAATACCAGACAAACACAAACGTGTTTTTAATAAAATGCTTTTATTCATTCAGCAGAGAGTGAGAGGGACATCCAGCAGGGAGAGAACACACACCGGTTTCCATTGACAAAATTGTTTTTTTTCAATTCCTCTTGTCTAACAGGAATGTTTTGTTTGTGGACAGACTGTTAGACTAGAGGAAAAGAGTGCCTCCTTCTACGAAGCATTTCGTTGATCCGATCACGAATTCTTTTCCAGTCGCACGCAGTAAGGGTTGTAAAGCGCGAAGTAAAGCGCTGATTCTTATGGAATGTGTTCCGCCGGGGATTCAAAAAAATTATTTGACAAAATTTGTTTTTTTCAATTCCTCTTGTCTAATAGGAATGTTTTGTTTGTTCGCTGGTAGCTCATCATTTTCATCAGTCAGTTTGTCGATAGCTCGCACAATAAGACTTGAAAAAAAGAGATCAGCAGTTAGTTTTAAAAATAATGTGCATAGTTGTATTTACATGCAAGAAAGGTATTTTTAGAAATTTATTTACCTTTGAATCGTCCTCGGTTTAGATTCTCTTTGCCTCCTCTCCCCTTTATAATGCCGTCTCACTGTGCTTTCAGAAACGAAGATGTCCATCGAAGCCAACTGCTGTACAATGTCCCGTGTTGACTTCCCGTTTCTTCATTATTTGGTGTGAGAGAGTCTTCGTGATTTTGGTCATTGTCCGTCTCCTTACCAAAGCGATACAGTGGTGCAGCTTGAATTCTGTACCTATATACTGTATGGTATGGTACAGGTAAAACTTACACCATACCGATGAGCTTATGCCAGGGAAAGACACTCCTATTTTATTTAAAACACAATACGCCAGGAAATGTGTCTGATGCATTAGCAAGTTAAAACAATTGGGTTGAAAACCTGGGCGTAACACCATTTCCTTTTTCTGATCACTCGCTTTCTGGATACACGTCTCACCTGTCCTGTTCTTTGTTTTCCTGGTTTGCTGATTATGCCTGCTGCGGTCCACTCCTACCCTCACACCTAAAGAATACTATTTTAAATTTCTTGGCGCAGTTCATTAACCATTGTATGTGCTGTCCGCGCCCAAAATGCAATTTAAAAAAAGTCAAAAACCGCGCTCAAAATGCAATTTAGAGCTTTCTGGCAAGAGGAGACACCCAAATCAATGTAACATGCCACAGGTTGTGCATGAACAGGGTTATACTGCCTATTCCCTTTGATACCCGATTAAAAAAAAAAAAAATAAATATAAAAAAAATAAAAAATGTTTTGAATCCCCGGCGGAACCGGACATCCATATGAATCAAGTAACAGGTTTATTCCATGCTGAAAAAAAAAGAAAAAGTTATAAATGCAGACGCTCCCTCGGTGCCGCGCCGGGTGTAAATATCAAAATATACATTCGTCCCGGGCAGAGGCCGAAGAGCGCCCGGCTGGGGTGCGCGGGGAAGAGCAGGACAGGAGTGAAAGGCGGGGTTTAGGAAGGCGTACAGTCTGGGCAGGTATAGATTACACTTTTCTAAAACGTATTTGAAAAATAAAAACGATTACAACCTAATCCTTCCACGTTTGATCCCAAAATCCCAAGAAATATAAATCTAAACGGGTAGAAAGCTATGCTGAAAGTGTATTAAGATACTTAGAAGACAAAGATACTGTATCAATTTATGTTGCATTAGCCTGATTATGATAAAAAAACACATATAATTAAACACGCATTTGCGATTTAAATCAAAACACGATTTAAATCAATATAAATGTTTATATTGTAAAGCATACTGTCCAGCCTCCATTTCT
This sequence comes from Lepisosteus platostomus, assembly GCF_059453375.1. NCBI lineage: Eukaryota > Metazoa > Chordata > Actinopteri > Semionotiformes > Lepisosteidae > Lepisosteus > Lepisosteus platostomus. The sequence goes on along the minus strand of NC_142615.1, from coordinate 18,360,161 downwards.
CTATAAAAACTTACTCTATTACACACACACACACAATAGAAGCAGGAAGCAGAAACAGGGACCGTTGTCAGAAGGGAAGAAGGTGACTATTCACTGTTATCAAAAATGACTTAGAATCGATCATGTTGTGATATTTTGAAATTAAAAAGTCAATTGATTGTCCATACTATCGCTATTCTATTTTTTCGAAGAAATGTTTGTTAAAAGAAAAGTCCAGCACCAGCTGGATTTGAACACACATCCCATGAGGTGGTAATCAGGCATGTAGAGCAGTAGGCTACAAGGGAAGTTACATGAAGAGAGAGGCAAAACAGCCCTACGCAGCCCTGTCGCAGTACACGAATATAATCATATCGTTATTCAATTTTTTAGATATGCGATTCCATATTATATTAGCAGAAAAGCTTAAAACTACCACTTTTTCACACGCTATTTCACATGCTAGTTAAATACTTGGATGCTTAAAATCGTTAGGGAGAAATGGAATACCAGTGTGTATTTTTCCTTTAAAGTACCGATTCCTGGAATCTGACTGGCTGACACCCTTCTGAAGTGATTCCATAATATCTGGTATACGGAAAAGAAAGCATTGATACATACAGGTATCTTTTAATACAGTCTTTGCTGTGCTCTTGAGGATCCTTGTGATATTTCGAGCTCTAGTTGAATGATAAGTGTCGCATTACAATCTAATCCTTCCACGTTTGATCCCAAAATCCCAAGAAAAATAAATCTAAATGGGTAGAAAGCTATGCTGAAAGTTTATTAAGATACTTAGAAGACAAAGATACTGTATCAATTTATGTTGCATTAGCCTGATTATTTCACTTTATACCACATTCCTAAACGAGGATGCATCTCCTGTTTTAGAACTATTTTGGGCGGTATGGCTTATACAACACACCCACAGTATTCTGATGGTGGACTGCAGATCTGTGCTATAGTTCAGTCGAATTCGAAGGATCCAGCAATCGTACTGGATTTGACTGGGATTCTGAAATGTCCCTTGCAAAAGTATTCGGGTTTGCTTGAACCTTTGATAAAAAAGTGATCTGATCTGAAACTACCCAGCTTACAATCTCTGAGGTAGTTGTCACTAAACTCGGACGTGATGTGGCACACATGTGCCGTGTGCCTTTACTTTTGTAAAAAACTGGTATTGGTAAAAGTTTCTTAATATTTCTTTTGATTAGCATGCAAGAAAATGTGATCATTACCTATGGAATTTCCCGCCAGCGTGGAGCTTGAATTCACAATCTTGAGATTCAGTGTTCAAGAGTCACAGAAGAGGTCGGCCTGGTCTTCAGTTTGCCAACGATAAGCTCCTCTGTAAAGCAGATTGTTCGGATCAGATATTTGGGATGGCATTTCGATTCTAAGATCGTTTGCAGCACACGCATGGTTTCCCCCCTTCACGCAAAAAACATAGACGAAGGAAGCTCTCTTGTCTTGGGCTGCTGTCTCCCGGATTTAAAGCGCTCTGGGTGCCAGCTAAGTCTCTAACAAGCACGCTATAAAGACTGGAATTTCACTTTGCTCACGTCACGCATGGAATGGCGAGGCTACTTGTTCCAATTGTAGGGAAAACCGGTTCAGGGACGCCAAATATGTAATCATAGTGGCTCTCTGAAGGCACCAGTTCTGTAGGGTTTGGGCATTTACTGAGACAATTATTAATTGTAGCAGTAAATCACAAAGTTGATTCTTTTGATGGCTTTAGAGTCCAACCATGCGACATAACTCAAACAACGCACACACACAGGTACTAATACACGAGGATACATTTATTAATACATAGAATATGCCTATAAACCTAACAGATCTTATCGAGAGGGTTATCAGAATACAAAAGGTATATATTCAATCAGTTACAAAGTGTTACACATATCAAGAGGACATACGTTCAGTATATCATTTATTAAGACCGTTTCGTAAAGTGAACTTGGTTACAACTTCTACATTAGATACTCAAACAAGTACATAACTCTTAGGAATTAAATTGATATCAACTGGTTGGGATAACAATTGAATTCTCGAGCTGTAATGCATTGAAGTTGAATACTCATCCAATCTTTGGGGATTCAGATCTCCTGCGGGCACAAAGAAACAGTTGCAGGCTGTTGCTGTCCAATCCGCGCTCTCTGGCTCCGTGCCAGGCTGTGCTGTGCGGCTTGCGACGGTGCGCTGCTGATGTTCACTGTTGGCTTTAACTAGCAAAGTTTGTGCACAGGAGAAAAGATGACTGTGGGTCCCAGCAAGTCAGGAAGAGAACCGGTTCGTTCCTGATGAAGAGCTAGTTCTGAATAGTGATTCAGCTGTCCACAGTTCCGACCTGTTCACGAGGCCTGCTGCTGGTTACTCTCTGGCAACCTCCACTCTAGACTCTTAGAACAAAGGAAAGTTCTGGCACTCGGACACACTGGCCGTTCCGTGGTTGTCCGGGCTGAGTCTCAGGATGGTCAGGAGGCGCGCTGCGAGAATGTCCTGCCCTTGGGAGCCTTCTGCTCCTGGGCCGTCCTGCCCTGGAATTCTCCTTTGAATTCCCTTTAGAACAGTCCACAGAATCCTCTCCTGAATCTTACTGAATCTTGTTGAATCTTCCCTTCTGAATCTGAATCTCACAGGCTCTCTGTGTTGCCTGTTTTTACCTGGAGGAACTTCAGCTCGTTGATTGGCTGAAAGTTCCATGGGCATCAGAGTCCCACGTGGGTTACTCGGCCCTACCAGTCCCTGATTGGTTGATCAAGGTGAGATATGAGTCACTTACTCCTGACACTTAGTAATGCAGTCCAGATGTCCAACTGGCACTCCCTAGACAGATAGGCGCCAATGGATGACCATTGATCATGATAGCCAGGCTAAGCTAAGTGCATCCCCCTTTGGGAGCTGTCCTTATCAAAAGAAAACATCTTGCATGAATGGTTTCTCTGTGGCTGCACCACAGAGATGAACAGAGAAATGGGGCCTCATTTGGGAAGGCTCAGAACACTTAATTCTTTCTTATTAATAAGCCTCGCCGCTACACAATATTATCTAGTCTCACCTCATATGGTGCCGATTCCTGGTTTTCATTTAAGAAATAGCACTGCAAACACCGTAAACAGTGCAAAACGTGTGATGAAAGAAGTCTTTTCCCCCCTTTGTCTAAAGCAGAACACAGCGCAGTCATGCCGAGGTTTGTGAGATCAAGATTTCAGTGGAGCACTGTCTTCTATGTCTTTAGCTACATGAGTTGGACATCCTCTTGTACACGGAAAGCAGATTGAGATCCTCTGACATGAAAAGTGCCAGATAAAAGCCATTTCTCATCCTTTCTCTTAGTGGTGGGGCTATCGCATGTAAATGAGGCAACTTGCAAGGCGAGCAGGTGCACACCGAACACAGATGTCTCAGATCAGTTGAGACGTGTCCAAGTGGCTGTCAAAGGACAGCACTTTTCCAGCGCCGTGGCTTAGTTGGCTAAAGTGCTTGTCTAGTAAACAGGAGATCCTGGGTCCGATTCCCAGCGGTGCCTTTCTTCCTGTCTTACTGTACAGAATGTATCCTTACGGGCAAATCCCATGCCTTTTAATTCAGGTGAATGCAAGTGTTCGTTTCCTTTCTGGAACAACTTGTTTTGAAAGAAATCTATACAGCTTGCAAAAGATGAAACACAAATCTTGCTTATCAGTGAAGAAGAGGTACTTCCGGCAGGCCAGCTAATACCAGCAAAGTTTTTTTTTCACCCTAAACCAGAGACTGGAGAAAAGCGAGGCGCCTGTGGCTCTGCAGTGTAATCAGTTTGCGAGTTCGGCGGTTAGCTGAAAGAGTGGTAAATGGAGCTCGCCCCAGCCCGTCCTTATTCTTTTAAAGAGGATAAAACATTAACTTCGCCACCATTACTACCAGCTTTAAAAGACTGCCATGGGCACGGAAAAAAAACACGCTACAGATGACTTTTCTGGAACCGAAGCAGAAATTCCTTTACGAACCAACTGATAAAGCTCAGCCAGTGAATACTGTTAACAGAACGTGAAAGCACGATCAACTTTGTAACTGCAACCACAGGAAAAACAGCAAGAAGCAGACTTCATTCCCCATTTAAATCTGTCGTGCAAGGCATGCTTTTTGAACGCATGAAGTAAATCCCACGATCGCTTTTGAACTTGGACAAAGTACTTCCAAAGGAGTGCTATGCGCAAAGATTTAACAAGCTCAACCCCCGCCAAAGAAGCAAAACATTCAAGTTTCACAGACAGAAGCAGCACGCCAGCACAGCCAACATTAAAACGGAGGGCACACTACGTTTTGCATTGACACAAAAGTGATCTCGGCAGACGTCGTTCCCTGCATAACGCAAGAAGTGGCAAAGCGCGTTTGGGTTGAGAGGACGCAAGAAGGTTTTTGTTTTGTGCCTTGATGTCAAGCTGAGAAAGTATCTTTAAACACTGCTTAGTTTCTCGAGAGACTGCCAAAAAGCAGCTCCCTCCCTTTCATCTGAAGTCAGCCGAAAGGGGGTCGCAACAGAAGCGCCTGGCAGCAGTGGGATTTGTACCCACACCCCCGAAGAGACTGGAGCCTTAATCCAGCGCCTTAGACCGCTCAGCCACGCTACCTGCTGTGCCCTGTCTCTTTGTCTCATTACTTGCCTGGAGGAAGCCGGGTGGGTTTTGCTCTTGTCGCCCGACTTCGTGGCGTTATGACCGTGGAACCGACTGCACCTGCTTTTTCTGAGATGCTTCCCCTCTCATGGCGAGATCTCGACTTCTTTAACACCTCTGGATACAGTTCTTCTGTGGAGCAGGTTTCAGACCTCTGCGTACAGCACCCTTGATGTCATTTTATTTTTACAGCAGCCACATCCGGAAAGTTGTGTCTTTTACTTTTTATTTGAACAACAAAAATACATACAATACAAACGAGCACATAAAACGTATCAAGAAAATCTTCAGGGGTTCATGCTATAATACTGTACTGTTTTCAGGTTCCCTCAGGAAAAGGACAAGTGGCGACGTGATAGTTAACCAAGCGACAGCTTTATTCTTTTATCGAAACCACACAAAACCAAACACAGGACATACACACACATGAGGAGACTGATGGAACACGTTCACATCTTTAGGGTGGTAATTACTTAACAACAGGCTATACACTTATAAGGCTACACAGGACACTAAAACTACATCGAGCTGACCCTCAGACTCTCCCCGGCTACAACTCCCAACCTGCTCCACGGTACCATGAGTGCCTAGGTGCACTTCCTCCTCACCACCGGGCCAGGGGGGTTACACTGTCCCCACCTGAAGCATCTGGCGTCCCGCCGACATCGAACACCCCCCTCAGGCTATACTCATACTAGGCTAAAGGCTGTGGAACTCTGCGTGAGCAGCTGTTACGAAGCGGTGGTTGCCGGCGGCCCGCGGTCACCCCATTGTCGGTCGGCTCCGGCCCTGGCTGCTCCTCCGGAGCCTCCCCGCGGGGCTCCTCCTCCCGGTCCCGGTAGGGGGCCAGGCGGTCTCGGTGCAGAACCACCACTCTCCCCTGGTAGCAGTCCTTGCCTACCACCCCGAGGACCTCAGCGGCCCCCTCCCACAAAGGCGCCAGCTTAGGTCTGAGGCCTTTGCGGCGGTGCGGGCTGTACACCCAAACCAAGTCCCAGGGCAGGAAGGCAGGCCCCCTGCAGCGCAGGTCGTAGTGCCGCTTCTGCCGGACTCCCGCCTGAGTCAGATGGGTCCGGGTAAAGCTGTGCACCCGCCGCATCCACTGCTGCAGGTCCTACTCGTAGTCCGGTCCAGCTGGTGGTGCCGACTCGTCTCCGGGCGGCGGGCCGAAGACCAGGTCCACCAGGGTTTGCATTTCCCGGCCCAGCATGAGTGAGGCCAGGGTACACCCGGTAGATTCCTGGACTGTGGTCCGATAAGCCCAGAGCTCGAGGGGGAGGTGGCGGTCCCAGTCCCGTTGGTGACAGGACACCAGGGAGGCCAGCTGGGTGGGGAGCGTCCGATTAAACCGCTCCACAGACCGCTCCACGCTCTGGGGATGCAGCGGGATGGTCTGAGTCTTAGAGATCCCCAGGCGCTGGCACACTCTGGCGAAGACCTGGGACTTGAAGTTACGCCCCTGGTCACTGTGTAACTCCTCCGGCACCCCCAGCCTGGCAAACATCCCCTCCAGTAGTGCATCGGCCACCGTGGGGGCACTCTGGTCCGGGAGGGCATAGGCCTCCGGCCACTTCGTGAAATAGTCCATTGCTACCAGGATATAGTGGTTTCTGGCCTCGGTGCGCGGAAACACGCCCAAAACATCCACCCCCACCCGCTCCATAGGAGCCCCCACCTGGTGTTGTTGGAGGGGGGCCCGAGAGCACTCGAGGGGACCTTTCTGCGCCACGCACACCGCACACGTTTGGCAATACCGCTCCACGTCCCGGTGGCAAAGACCCCAATAAAAATGGCCTCGGAGACGCTGCAGGGTTTTTTTACAGCCGAAATCCCCCATGCCCGGCTGGCCATGCACCACTCTGAGCACAGCCGCGCGGAGCGACTGTGGCACCACCAGCTGCCACCGTATCTCGCCACTGGAGGGTACCTGCCACCCCCGGCGCAGCACCCCGTCCTTTACCTCCAAGGCCTCCTACAGGACGCAGAGGGCCTTGACGGACTTTGGGTGCTGGGGGAGCTCCTCTCGCACAGGCCGCGCTCCTGCTGCCTTCCAGCGGAGCACTGGCCCCACGTCAGGATCAGCTGCCTGTTGCTGTGCCAGGTCTGACATGCCCACCCCCAGCGGCCCCTCCAGGGCTGTGGCCGAGGTGCTCGCCTCCGTCACTGTGCAGACGGCTCCCTCACACTGCTCCCACCGGGCGCAGTAGTGGCAGTCCGCAACCTCACAGGGGCGCCGCGAGAGAATGCCGGCATTGAGATGGCGAGATCCAGCACGGTGCACAACAGTGAAGTCATACTCCTGCAGGACCTCTATCCATCGCACCATCTGCGCCTCCGGCTCCTTAAAGTGGAGCAGCCAGGTGAGGGACGCATGGTCGGTCCTCAACAGGAATCGGGTCCCGAATAGGTATGGCCTGAAGCTCGCGACGGGTCACGCAGTAGTTCCGTTCAGCCTTATTCAAAGCCCGACAACTAGTAGGCAACTACCCGCTCCCATCTGGCCCCTCCTGTGCCAGCACCACGCCCACCCCCAAGTCACTTGCATCGGTATCCAGGATATACGGTAACCACGGATCGGGATAGGCTAGCACGGAGGCCCCCACCAGAGCTTCACGTAACCGACCGAAAGCCGTCTCGCAGCCGGAGTCCAAGTCAAAACGGCGGCCCTTGTCAGTGAGGCAGTGCAGCGGTGGAGAGATGCTGGCAAAGTCCCGGACGAACCTCAGATAATACAAAGCCAACCCCAGAAAGCTGCACAGCTCTGCGACGGTGCTGGGAGTCGGCCATCCCCTCACTGCAGCAACCTTACCTGGGTCTGTAGCCACCCCTCGCGGTCCAACAACATGTCCGAGGAAGGTCCCCTCCCGCCGCAGGAGCTCTCAATTGTTGTGGTTGAGCCTCAGGCCAGCACGGCGGATGCAGGCCAGCACTGCCTGGAGGTTCATCAAGGCCTGGTCGAAACCCTGGGCATGAACCAGCAGATCGTCCAGATACAGCACACACTGGTTCCACGGGACCGATGCCAACACCCTCTGCATCAGCCTCTCGAACGTCGCCGGGGCATTGCACAGGCCAAAGGGAATGACAGTAAAGTGCCAGGGGCCCTGGCCGATGGAAAAGGCTGTCTTCGAGCGAGCATCGGGAGCGAGTGGTACCTGCCATTACCTGCTTAGTGAGCCCAAGATCTCATCAAGAATCGTATCCAGCAACAGCATTTGGCGCATTGTTCCATACTCCGACCACTCTCGGTGTAAACAGGTCCCTCCTTGAAATGCACTGGTCTCTGCTTGAAATGCACTTTCCTGCATTTGCTTTGGTGTAACTGGCTTCCCCTGCATGGGCAAATGTGAAGAAGATCCTTAGTAAGTCATTGAAGAAAACCGAGAAGAGGTCGGAGTGGCCTCTGTCGTTCATCAACGATCCAGTCAGGCAGTACTCCTCTGTAAAGCGCCGTTTGTTCACATCGATAGGCTTTTTTTTGCCTTCATTTGTGCAAGTAGTAAAAGCAGACACCCCTATTCTGCCGTGACCCGGATTCGAACCGGGGTTGTTGCGGCCACAACGCAAAGTACTGACCACTATACGATCACAGTGAGTTACTGATACACATGTGGCAGGGCGGAAAAGGCTGTGCTCTCTTCGTGTGACAGGAGTCGGAAAAGTCCTGATGTTGCATTTCAACTGAGCCCCAGTATACATCGACCCTTCGACACTCTAAGTGCAAACAGCAATTACAGTTTGCTTGCATGACACACGGAAGAAGGCTGCATGCTCCCATATGGGCTAGTGGTTAGGATTCCTGGTTTTCACCCAGGCGGGCCAGGTTCATTTCCCGGTATGGGAACGTGTCAGTTTTGCCTCCTGCTTTCCAAAAGATCAGCACCGTGTACGAAGGAGCCACACTAAAACCACTCGATCATGTGCAAAACGTACAAGAAGAAGGGGCGCGTGTTTCCAACCGAGGACCTCTCGCTTGTGAGCCGAAGTGATCATTACTGCAGCTCGGAAACCTGCAGGAGGTGGGAGGGGTGACTCTGGTAGATAGTGTTGACCTTCGGCAATAGAATTTATACTCTCCAAGATGATATTTGCACTTTCTGGAGAGGAGATTTTCTCCACTTCAGTAGCCCGATTGCGTCGATTGCGTGGAGAGGGCTGTAGAATGTGGCGCAGCCTTTCCTGCTCCGTCCATGACAGGCGTGCTGGTCTCTGGTGAGCACGGTCAATCAGCGCACTCCAACGAAGGCACTGGAAGCAGCTGAATAGCATTGGCGAAGCTCAGCGCTGGGTCACTGTGCATGGTTTCCCATCGTTTCCGTTGTGTAGTGGTTCTCACGTTTGCCTCACACGCGAAAGGTCGCTGGTTCAAAACTGGGTGGAAACACAGTGGCCACGCTCACTGTTTGGGGATTCCTAGTGTGGGGATCTATGGGATCTGCACAGTGCATGTCGCAAAGCTTCCTGCTGTCACTTCAATGCGCATCCTGATGGCGAGTCGTGTGCTGTGCACAGGCTCTGAAAGTGATGAAAAGGTGCACGACGCTGTGAAAGAAAATGCAGAGAAGTGAAAGGCAGTCCTTTATCTAAGGAGGTAGAAGGAGAGCAACTCGCTGTCGGGGAATCAAACCACGGTCTCTAACGAGGAAGACATCGCTCTCTGTCTCCCGTTATTTCACATCTGAACGGAAAACACAAACGACCAACTCGGAATGACATGCTTTTGATGCTTTTCAAAGCCTTCTTTGTGCACGACAACTGCGCCGCCTAGCAGATACAGCTTCGGCTGTGGAGACTTGTTCGGCTGGCGTTCTGGGAGTCGCGTTTTTCAGAATTGTATTGAGATCGTTTTCCACAGAGCTCAGATGTCAAAGCACAGCAGCAGCTCTTCACAGCGATCATCTATAACGCCCTTTCTCCCGCAGCTCCGTCCTTATTGGAAGGAAGCAAGAGTGAAATAGTGCAGGGAAATAGACTGTGTGTAGTGTCTATGTGAGTATTAATGATCATGACATTACTGATAGTTTCAGTATTAATGCTAGTATTCATGTTAATATTAGTGAGAGTATATCTGGTAGTTTTACTAATAATACAAGTATACATGTGACTTTGTGATGATAGATACTTTTAAATTTAGTTTTAATGCTAGTTTTCATGTTAAATTTAGTGATAATTATACTGTTAGTGTCAGAGTATTAACACTCATCATCATGTTAGGTTTCATGACAGTATTACTGTTATTATACATATTATTAGTCTAGTAGTTGTTTTTGTCAGTGTTAGTAACAATGATAGGGTTTGATGATAGTGTTAGTGTTATAATATTGGCAGTATCTGCATTAGTGTTAGTTATAGTGTATCTGTACCTAAGAGTGGATGCGGTGTCTATGTGTGTACAGATGCAGCCATTCAAAGTGAGCGGTACAGACACGTACCGCAGGTAAGATGACACGGGGTACCGCGGTGCGTGATTGGTTGACCGACAGGGGCACTCGTGGTCCGTTGGTCTGTCGTAGAAAGACTTACTGTAAACGTCTTTACTGTGCCCGTTGTAGATATTGAATTTTACCACTGAAGGGAAATCTTAGTAGCTGAGCATAAAAAGAATAGGAGCATACTGTAACGCGTGTGAAGGCCATAAACGATATTAATTTTGGAACATAAACATACAGTATATGGCTGGTCTTGGTACTTTAAAGAAAAAAATACACACCAGTATTCCATTTCTCCCTAAACATTGTAAGCTTCGAAGTCTTTAACTAACGTGATACTGGAGTCAACAAGCATACTTTTAGAATTTGATTAAAAGGGAATATAATATGGAATCGCGTATCTCAAGAATTTAATAACGGTATGATTATATCCGTGTACTGCGGCAGGGCTGTGTAGGGCTGTATCGCCTTCCTGTTCATGCGAGCTGTCTTGTAGCCTACTGGTCTAGGTGCGTGTGTACCAGCTTGCAGGTTGTGTGTTCAAATCCAGCTGGTGCTAGACCTTCCAGTTTTATTTATTTATTTTTTAATCGCGTAACATAAACATATTTCCGCATGCAAACTGTACTGTATACAATATGTATATGTATATTTAATGTCTTAACTGTGCCCGTTTAAGTATTGAATATTCATATCTAATTTTACCACTGAAGGGAAATCTTAACATAAACATACAGTATATGGCTGGTCTCGGTACTTTAAAGAAAAAAATACACACCAGTATTCCATTTCTCCCTAAACATTGTAAGCTTCGAAGTCTTTAACTAACGTGATACCGGAGTCAACAAGCATACTTTTAGAATTTGATTAAAAGGGAATATAATATGGAATCGCGTATCTCAAGAAATTAATAACGATATAATTATATTCATGTTGCAAAAGAACTGCAACGGACATAAAAACTCCCTTGCATGGTTTCATTACGACCAGAATCGGTCTTGAGATATTTTTAACTTGATTTACAGTATTTGAGAGGTATGTCTTAACACCGATACTACAGTGCTTAAGTACTGCTCACGTATATGTTTCTAGGTTTATATTATGCATTTCATACGGTCAAATTACTTTTGAGCAACTAATAAGAAGCGCGAAACGGTATGCGTTTTACTTTCGTTTTGTGCTGGAACCCGTGGATTGATTAGAGATATCAAGTATATACAAGTCATTTTTTAAATGTTGTAGTTCGTCTTGAAAAAATGTTACGAGTACATCATCTATCAACAATCACACAGGTTCTGTTTCCATATTGCAGATTTTGGTTAGGTATTATCAAATCCAGTGGCGCTGTGTGTTACTTTACTGAGTCCCATGTCACATGGTCTGTGATTGAAACCTGTAAAACCGGTTTAATTCGTCACAGCCAGCACTCTTCAGGTGTGAGGGTCTTCTGCTCAGAATGAAACGCTAAAATGTTTGTGTATATTCTAATGGTAGTGGGGGCAGGGTGTGTGGGAACAGGTTTGGTTGAAATTGCATTGGAGATCTATGTTCTTCACACCTGAAACATTTTCTCTGAAAGCATTTTCTTCGCAGTTTAACCGATCTTGCTACAGCATGTTACAGTTTACTATTATTAACCATATTGGTTATATGATATTATAATAATATATGGCGCTGAAATATGTGTGACGCAGTGGTGGCCTGACACGGTGAGGTGCCCTGGCGCCATATATTTCATGGATATTATGGAATATAATGGATGGATATCTTAGTTATCTTTCTAGTTCACAGGTTTGCATGCATAATTTAATTTTGAAAGCCACTGAGACATCAGGTACTACTGTTGTATTTATGAAAAAGAAACAAAACAAAAAACATACTGTGCCATCCTACTCCTTAGTTAATGCATTTTATTATTCATAAACAGTTAACATTGTTAGCAAAATATTTTGAATTATATGTAACCCTATTTTTTCTTTAGTTTTGTATTTAACTTATTATATGATAGTCAGACTTAATGTATATTTGAACAATGAAAATATATTTTCACAAGATTTTACATTAAGCACTTAAAATTAATATGGTTAATAATAGTAAACTGTAACATGCTGTAGCAAGATCGGTTAAACTGCGAAGAAAATGCTTTCAGAGAAAATGTTTCAGGTGTGAAGAACATAGATCTCCAATGCAATTTCAACCAAACCTGTTCCCACACACCCTGCCCCCACTACCATTAGAATATACACAAACATTTTAGCGTTTCATTCTGAGCAGAAGACCCTCACACCTGAAGAGTGCTGGCTGTGACGAATTAAACCGGTTTTACAGGTTTCAATCACAGACCATGTGACATGGGACTCAGTAAAGTAACACACAGCGCCACTGGATTTGATAATACCTAACCAAAATCCGCAATATGGAAACAGAACCTGTGTGATTGTTGATAGATGATGTACTCGTAACATTTTTTCAAGACGAACTACAACATTTAAAAAATGACTTGTATGTACTTGATATCTCTAATCAATCCACGGGTTCCAGCACAAAACGAAAGTAAAATGCATACCGTTTCGCGCTTCTTATTAGTTGCTCAAAAGTAATTTGACCGTATGAAATGCATAATATAAACCTAGAAACATATACGTGAGCAGTACTTAAGCACTGTAGTATCGGTGTTAAGACATACCTCTCAAATACTGTAAATCAAGTTAAAAATATCTCAAGACCGATTCTGGTTGTAATGAAACCATGCAAGGGAGTTTTTATGTCCGTTGCAGTTCTTTTGCAACATGAATATAATTATATCGTTATTAATTTCTTGAGATACGCGATTCCATATTATATTCCCTTTTAATCAAATTCTAAAAGTATGCTTGTTGACTCCGGTATCACGTTAGTTAAAGACTTCGAAGCTTACAATGTTTAGGGAGAAATGGAATACTGGTGTGTATTTTTTTCTTTAAAGTACCGAGACCAGCCATATACTGTATGTTTATGTTAAGATTTCCCTTCAGTGGTAAAATTAGATATGAATATTCAATACTTAAACGGGCACAGTTAAGACATTAAATATACATATACATATTGTATACAGTACAGTTTGCATACGGTAATATGTTTATGTTACGCGATTAAAAAATAAATAAATAAAACTGGAAGGTCCAGCACCAGCTGGATTCGAACACACAACCTGGCAGCTGGTAGTCACGCACCTAGACCAGTAGGCTACAAGACAGCTCACATGAACTGGCAGGCGATACAGCCCTACACAGCCCTGCCGCAGTACACGGATATAATCATACGGTTATTAAATTCTTGAGATACGCGATTCCATATTATATTCCCTTTTAATCAAATTCTAAAAGTATGCTTGTTGACTCCGGTATCACGTTAGTTAAAGACTTCGAAGCTTACAATGTTTAGGGAGAAATGGAATACTGGTGTGTATTTTTTTCTTTTCATGATAGGTGTCGCATTTTAAATCATTTTCGTAGTTAGAAATTATGAAACGCCCTGTTAAAAGCAAGGAAGTTTTTATGCCCGTTGAAGTAAAACAAAATGCCTGACAAAGTATGGCTTGGACAGATTCCAAGTGCTTGTATAAATGTGCTAAAGAAATTATACTTTGAGTATACAGCTTGTCCAAAGTCATCCATTATTAATACTATTAGTAATATCTTCAGTAAAGGCTTTGATGCATAAATATTTCTGATAAAGGTAGGTTGTGTACTTTTGTCCAACTGAGCAATCTTGCTTTCATAAAATATACCAACATTTTAATGACTGATGATTAACATGCTGTAATACACAGTTCAAAATTAATGGCTCAAATGCTGTACATGAAAGGTTAAGCTCCCCCTGGCGGTTTTACAAGGCGACGCCGGATAGTTAGTCACGTGACACACGTGAACCGCGTGATACCCCGGTGGGCGTGTCGCGGTATGCCGCGAAATACCTCACCCATTTTGAATGGCTGCATCTGTACATCCCCGACATAGAAGGTTGTGGAAGTGACTTAGAGATGTGCAGGTGCTCACAGAACACAATCCATCTTTTGCATCTTTTTAAGTGCTCTTGATTAAACTATGCATAGTAAAACAGCAGTACTGATGATTTTCACGGACTGATGCACACTTGTTCTGTACAACTCCAGTGATAAAACCTTGTCTGTAAATATTGTAGAACGTAAAAGGGTGAAACAACGCTCCAACCGCAGGAATGGTAACAGAAAGGATAATTTTCTTATTTAATACGTCCTTTTGAGATGCCTTGTCAACGCACACAGACGTTAGAGCTGAACAAATATTTTGTACACAAGACGGCAGTGCGATATTAGAATTCCTGTCTTCTTGATGGATTCAGACTCCTTCTCAGAGGTCCATGCTCACCAAATAAGTTTACAGCTGTAGCGGCAATGCTTGTTAATAAGACAGAATTAAGCATTGCTGAACTTTCCTAAATGAGGCCCCATCTCACTCTCCCTCTCTGTGGTGCAGCCACTGAGAAAGTATTCATGCAGGCTGATTTAAGATGTTTTCTTTTGATAAGGGACAGCTCTTAAATAGAGATGCACTTAGCTAAGCCTAACTATCATGATCAATGGTCATCCATTGGCGCCTATCTGTCTAGGGAGTGCTGAATGGACATCTGGACTGTATTCCTAAGTGTCAGGAGTAAGTGACTCATATCTCACCTTGATCAACCAATCAGGGATTGGCAGGGCGTGGTAACACCACGTGGGTCTCCAATGCCCGCCAAACTCTCAACCAATCAGCACACATCTGTGTCTTGGTCAAAAAGGGAGCGCAAGCTCAGATCGGGGCTCTCCTTGGCCATTTCCGCGCATCCTCAGAGACAATCACGTGACAACTGCTGTTGTCTGCACTGGGACTTGGACTTTGTTCTAAGCGCGAGGCTGAGGATCCCGTACGTACTCAGAATTCTACCAACGTGAATGCTCTGCTTGATCAACGGCAGCCTACAGTTGGACCCTCGTCGACAACCTGAATAGCTTATTCAGAAGCAGCGCTGGTCCGGGAACGAACCAGCTTCTTCCCGGGCAAAAGAGTGACTTGTGAGGACTTGCGGTCACACTCTGTGCATAGATACTTTCTACTAGCCAGCCGGACTGCTGGTAAATCCCCTCGGAGCAACAACTGCCCTGCGCGCCGCGGTTAGATTCCTCCGCCCGTCCAACTCCGAGCTGCACCTCGACTGGTTGGCCGGTAGCCAGAGGACGCTGGGACAACGCCCATTGGACAACCGCTGGAACCGAGGCTGCAACAGAGCCTGTCAGCTGGTTTGGTGTTCGTGCCGGGAAATTCCAAATCCATACACAGTGGATAAGTAAACTCCATGTTCTACATTGCGTCTCGAGAATTCAATTGTACCTCAACACAAGTTGTTATCAATTTAATTCATGAGTATTGCATTTACTTCCGAGTTTAGAGTAACAGTGGGTAATAACACTGATTAGCGATTTGGTAACCGAACGATATATGTTGACATATATTCTCTGTTGTGTATCTCTTTGTGTTTGCATCTCTTCGAGATTATATATCTTGTATATTGATAACCCTCACAGTAAGGTCTGCCGCTTGTATCCAGGCAGACTGGTATATTTTTGGTGCACAATTTATATTAATCACTGTATCTCGTGTATTGAACCCGTGTGTGTGCGTTGTTAGTTGTTCTGACGATTGATTTTCTAAAAGCCACAACGAACCACCTCGTGATTACTGCTACAATGAATAATTGTCTCAGTAAACCCATCAAACCTCTACACAGCTAAGGAAGAGTAGCTTGGAAAATACCCAACTCAACAAGCGAGCGCGTTGGTTGCTCTTGCCCTTAATGCAAGGAGCTGTTTTTTATTTTGCATTAATTATTATTAACCAGAAACAGCTGCACAACTGGTCGCATTTGTGATTGTCACTTCTCTGCTTCAGCAAGGTCAATAAAAGACTCTGAAAGTAGTAGAGAAAAACTGAATTAAAATCATATTAGCAATTCTGAGCGATATCTGCATACAGGCAATCCAATAAGAACGTTGAAATCTTTGAATATCATCTCTCTATATATTGCGCTGCTTTTTACTTGGAGTAAAACTATTGGATTGAAGGGTTAAAATGTATTGTTGTTATTTGGAGAAATCAATGAACTCGTGATTTTATATGTTTTAAAAGACGGTCATGCGCACAGAAAAAAGACAGTGCTGATTATTTTTCTGGAGACGGAGCACTGATGACCTATCAGAGCCAATTGATAAAGCCCACCCAGTGGATACTCTAGCAGAACGTGGAAGAACGTTCACCATTGTAACCAAGGCAACCACAGGAACAACATCAAGAAGCACAGTCAATTCCCCATTTAAATCTTTCGTGTAAGGTATGCCATGTGAAAGCATGAAGTTAATCCCCTGATCTCTTTTGAACATGGACAAGGTATTTTTGATGGAGCGCTATGAGCAAAGATTTAATAAGCTACTCCTGCCGATGATTCAGCATAAAGAAGTAAAAGCTTCACAAACAAAAGCAGCTCGCTACCACAGCCAATATTAAATGTACTTGGTGGCACATTACCATTTGCACTGGCTCAAAAGTGGTCTCGGCAGACGTTGTTCCCTACTTTACGTAGCACCAAAGAGCATTTCCATTGAGAAAAAAAAAATCTTTCTTGATGTTAAACATAGAGAGCCTGCCTTTTAGAATTCTCCCTCTAAACACCTTGTGCAGCCTCCCGACAGACTAACAAAAAGCGCCTTTTCACCAACTCAATTTATAATACGCCCCTCAAAACTCACAACCGAATAACAATCCATCCATATATTTGTTTTCCAAGATCCATTCAAGGCAACTTGGCTCTTCGCAAGCAAATCATTTCAGGGAAGAAACTCAGTTTAGTCAACTACTGGTGCATTCAGCACACCACCTGCTCTCACTTGTCAGGGTGGCTGAGTGGTCTAAGGCGCCATACTCAAGGACATGTGTCTTTCCAGCTGGCTTGGTGTTCTGGTCTCCAAATGGAGGCGTGGGTTCAAATCCCACTCCTGACAGCTTCTGTTTTTACCTCTCTTGAATTGTTCCAGTGCTAGCTGACAGTGAATGACTGAAATATAAAAGCAGCAGAAGAAAGCAATCAACTCAGTGCAATTTGTGAGTATTCTGCACTGTTAAAATGCACAGGTTTTCATACTTTTTGGAATTCCAAGAAGTGACTCCTGTTTCATTTTCTATTCACCAACTGGATTTGCATTCCGCCCCTCACACCTCACAACAGAATAACAAACGGCTTCATGTGCCACAGCATTCCCCTGTAGATTCGGTTTGCACTATGAATTAGGCGACCCCGAATGAAATAATGATTATGAAATATTTTAGTGTTGGCTCAAATGTGAGGAATTTCATGAACCCCCAGAAAGGAACGCTTGCAGAAAATGCCAGCAATTCAAAGCGTGTAGGCAGCATGAACAGACCAATTCTGCAATTTCTTTTATCGCGGGCAGTTCTTTCCAAGTCGATGGTATTGCATTAGAAATGAGAAGTCCTGAACTCTAAACACGTTCTTGCCATTACTGCTACTCCTGCTGCTACTCCTTCGTCCTCGAAAAAAGAAAAGACAGGCATGTTTTGAGTCTCAAAATGATCTTCTGGATCCACAAGAAACATTTAAATTTGATTGATTCCGCAGTATTTTGGATGTACTGTACTTCCATCAAAGAGAGATTTCATCAGTTGCATGAAATTGAAACTTTCGACTTTTTGTCTGGTATTGAAAATATGTTAAAAAAAAACATAAACAATTTTCTAACAAACAACTCATGAATTATTGCCAGGATCTATATTTAGCGTTCGGTAGTGATAACACTGCTGATATTGATTGAGTAGAAATCTATGATGTATTGACAGCTTTATCTGAAGCGAGAAGTCCTAGAACGCCATCTATGACGTTTTAGGATTCATACCAAGAAATGCCTTTTGTTTCCCACCCCAACTGCTGCTTTTGCATTACACATAATGTGAACATTACCAGTTTTGGTAGCTTCTGGGCACGATTAAACTGAAACTGAAACTTATTACAAAATTCTTTAAGATGAACCATGTCCAAAAAATTGTAAATCAGGACTAATTTTAATATCAAATGAAATTACTACAGAAGAAAAGGTTTAACTGAAATATGAATAAGACTATGAAAGCCTAAAAAGTAGAACAATTCAATTTATATAACTTATTTTTTATTTTTTGAGAGATGGACTCTCTTTGTTAGAGTATGTGAATAACAGTTTAACCCAAAATGTTTACAATTGTGATTCTGTTAAAATTCAATAAATCGTCTATCAACAGTAAGAAATTATAAAGAAAGAAAAAAATTGTTTTATTACATAAACTATAAGACAATGAAGAGAGTTTACTTCGCTTTTGTTCTTTTGACTTAAGCGTTCAGGATCCGAACCCATCTGCGGACGGTTGTGTTTCTTGAATCTCTTGTAATCATCAATAGTCGTTGTTTTGTGCTTCAGTTTTTTCTCAAGTTGTACCATGGATATTTTATGTGATCAATACTTTACATGCTCTTTTGCATTTTCCTTCACATACAGAAAAAGTTCAAGGTGTTTATGTCACTGTGCTGCACATTTACGCTGGACCACTTGTAACAGTACAGGACACGCTTGGAATTCGTGCAGCTTTCAGCTCAGTGCGGAGTCCAGAGGGAGGACTCGCTCGCTGAATGATCTCTCGGGAAATCCCGGGTGAGATTCAAAAGGTAAACCTGGCTCTCTTTGAACACGAGCAAAGAGTTCTCACTCAACAGAAGATTGCGATGTGAGTACAGTAATATAAAACACCTGAAGATGCCAGGGATTGAACCCCAGACCTGTGGAGCAGTAAGTGACTTGTAGTGCTGACATAAGAGATACTTACATAAAGTGCTTTTACTGACCATATTACAAATCACAGGAAGTAAGGTCTCAAAACATTGGGCAGTAGTGGGATTTAAACCCACGCCCCTGAGAGAGTGGAGCCTAAAATCCAGCATATTAGACCATTCAGCCACACTACCTCTGGCCCCTTCTCCTTTCCTCTCGTTGCTGAGTATAGGTGCCTTCATCCAATTGAGCCAGGTTTGAATCCCAGCCAATGCATCTCCAAATCTTTTCAAATGAATCTGTGATCTTGTAGCACATCCTCTGAAACCAGCAATCGAAATTCGAAACGTCTTCTTCAACACTGAAAAGCTCAATTAGGACGAAGCAGTTGTACACAGGACAGCAGTACCATATGTGTTCTTGATTGATTCAGACTCGTTCTCAGTGGTTCTTGCTCACCAAAAATCTTAAAAGCTGAGGAAGAACGCTACGAAAAATACTAATCAAAATACAAAATAATAATCATTATTAACCAGAAACAGCAGAAAAACTGGTCACAATTGTGATTATGTCGCTTCTCTGCTTCAGCAAGGTCAATAAAGGACTCTCTGAAAGTAGTAAAGCACTAAAGCACTGCAAAACTGAATTCAAAATCATATTAGGAATTCTGAGTGGTGCCTGCTTACATGCAATCCAATACGGATGTTGTCTTTAAATAAGAATTCCCTATGTTTCCTTGCCTTTACCCTGGAGTGAAACTATTGGATTGAAGGAATTCTTATGACAGGTTTACAAAGTGCTGTTGATATTTGGATAAATCTATGAACTCATGATTTTTATATACTTTAAATAATGGCCATACGCACAGAATAAAATTACTGATGATTTTTCCTGAGACGAAGCACAGCTTATCTTTCCAAGACAGCCGATAAAGGCAAGCCAGTGGATACTCTAGCAGAACATGGAAAAACGTTCAGCTTTGTAACCAACAAATTCCCCATTTAGATCTGACATAGTGAAGTATGCTTTGTGATTGCTTGAAGTAAAACAATCTCTTTTGAACTTAGACAAGTTATTTCTGATGGAGCGCTATGCGGAAAGACTTAATCAGCTCTACCCCTGAGGATGACTCGACTTGAAAATGCAGAACATTAACATTTCACAGATAAAAGGAGCACAACCGACATTAAAATTGAGGGCGCACTGTGATTTGCACTGACTCAAAAGTGATCTTGGTAGACAAACTTCCCTGCTGAAGGTGGAAACAAGAATTTGTGTTGAGAAGAAGAAACACTTTTTTCTCCCTACTTTGATGTTAAGCTGATAAAGTAGCTTTTAGCACATTGCTCCACTTGGTGGTTGTAACACAAAAACTCTTAACAGCAGTGGGATTCAAACACACACCTCCAACGAGACTGGAGCCTTAATCCAGCACCTTAGACCACTCAGCCACACTAACCACTGTGTCTTGTCTCTTTGTCTCATTACTTGCCTGGAGGAAGCCGGGTGGCTTTTGCTCTTGTCCGACAGTGGCGTTATGACTATGGAACCGACTGCACCTGCTTTTTCTGAGATGCTTCCCCTCTCATGGTGAGATCTCGAATTCTTAAACACCTCTGGATAAAGTTCTTCTGTTTAGTTCTTCTTCTATTTAGAACTCTTCAAACGTAGAACTCTTTGCTGATTTAGGTGGTATATTTCCTCAATTACAGGACAGCACAAACAGTTCTTAATGCAGAAATGGAAGCCTGTCTAAATTTTCCTTTCTGTTAAAGACATTTTGGGAAGCACTTTTTTTGGGACACTGATTTTTCTCCTTTGGGGAGCTAAAGAAGACTATAGGGTGTGGCACAGTGGAAATGTAGCTGATTCTAGCTCTGAAAGTTGTGAGTTCAAATTAGGTTGGGGTCAGCTAAGAGTTCTTCACCATCTGCTGGTGCTGAACCCAGACTTCTCACCATTTAGTTGAGTTCTTCTCAATATCTCAGCATCTCCAAAACATCATGTCCAACTTTAGAGACAGCTACATCAGACAATGAAAGTTTGAGACCACTTTATTATTACTGGTTCTAGCAAACCTGAAAGCTAAGGCATTTCAGGTCACTTTTTTAATTAAAAAAGTGTCTGAAGCCTCTAAATAAAATTAGGCTTTTTTAATTGTGTATGAAATTCACTCCCATGGGCTCTGAAAGGGGAAATATACTGTTGGGATCCTCGCAAGTGAGGTGTCTCTTCTTGTGGTGAAGCACAGTCATACCTGACTTGTTCGGAATGACCCAAGACAGACTTTATCCAGAAGTGACGGCACCACTCCAAGTAGAATGAGAGAGAAACACAGCACGACACAGGGAGTCAAGAGGCTCCCACAATTCACCTTTCCTCACATTACTGATTTCTTCACTAACATTTTGACCGTTTTACAATCATAATGACCGTTTCACATTAAATAAGTTTTTAAACCATCAATATTTAAGAAAAAAAATAGTACTTTTTTTTCAATTATTAAAAAAAAACATTAAATGCCTTGATTGCATAAAGTTTCACAGACAGAAGCAGCACGCCAGCACAACCAACATTAAAATGGAGGGCACACTATGATTTGCATTGACTCAAAAGTAATCTCGGCAGACGTCATTCCCTGCATAACGCAAAAGGTGGCAAACCGCATTTGGTTTGAGTGGACGCAAGAAAGTTTTTGTTTTTTGCCTTGATGTCAAGCTGACAAAGTATCTTTAAACACTTTGCTTAGTTTCTCGAGAGACTGCCAAAAAGCAGCTCCCTCCCTTTTGAAGTCAGTTGGAAGGGGTATCAGCAGAAGCACCTAACAAGGTGAGATTCAAACCCAAGCCCCTGAAGGGGCTGGAGCCTTAATCCAGCACTTTCCACTGTTCAGCCACAGTTACCACTGTACTGTGTCTCTTTGTCCCATTACTTGCTCAGAGAAAGCCAGGTGGCTTTCGCTCTTCTGGTCCGACTTAGTGGCATTACGACTGTGTAACGAAATGCACCTGCTTTTTTGGAGATGCTGCCATTCTCGTAGTGAGATCTCGACTTCTTTAACACGTCTGGATATAGTTCTTCTATGAAACAGGCTTCACACCTCTGCGTACAGCGCCCTTGATGTCATTTTATTTTTACAGCAGCCGCATCCGGAAAGTTGTGTCTTTTACGTTTTATTTGAACAACAAAACTACATACAATACAAACAAGAGCACATATAACGCATCAAGAAAATCGTCAGGGGCACATGCTATAATACAATTACACTTTATGAAAAACATTTACACGACGTAAATAAAGATAAGGTCCGCACAGCTTGTTCTTACATTTCGAAAGAGTCCGTAAATACCCCTTTACGTCTATTTTGAACTGTTCAAACGTAGGACTCTTCCCAGACCATTTCACTTTATACCACATTCCGAAATGAGGATGCAGCCTCTGTTTTAGAACTATTTTGGGCGGTATGGCTTATACAACACACCCACAGTATTCTGATGGTGGACTGCAGATCTGTGCTATAGTTCAGTCGAATTCGAAGGATCCAGCAATCGTACTGGATTTGACTGGGATTCTGAAATGTCTCTTGCAAAAGTATTCGGGTTTGCTTGAACCTTTGATAAAAAAAGTGATCTGATCTGAAACTACCCAGCTTACAATCTCTGAGGTAGTTGTCACTAAACTCGGACGTGATGTGGCACACATGTGCCGTGTGCCTTTACTTTTGTAAAAAACTGGTATCGGGAAAAGTTTCTTAATATTTCTTTTGATTAGCATGCAAGAAAATGTGATCATTACCTATGGAGCCTGCCTTTTAGAAGTTCTCCCTCTAAACACCTTGTGCAGCCTCCCGACAGACTAACAAAAAGTGCCTTTTCACCAACTTTTATAATACGCCCCTCAAAACTCACAACCGAATAACAATCCATCCGTATATTTGATTTCCAAGATCCATTCAAGGCAACTTGGCTCTTCGCAAGCAAATCATTTCAGGGAAGAAACTCAGTTTAGTCAACTACTGGTGCATTCAGCACGTCACTTGCTCTTACTTGTCAGGGTGGCCGAGTAGTCTAAGGCGCCAGACTCAAGGACATATGTCTTTCCAGCTGGCTTGGGTGTTCTGGTCTCCAAATGGAGGTGTGGGTTCAAATCCCACTCCTGATAGCTTCTGTTTTTACCTCTCTTGAATTGTTCCAGTGCTAGCTGACAGTGAATGACTGAAATATAAAAGCAGCAGAAGAAAGCAAGCAACTCAGTGCAATTTGTGAGTATTCTGCACTGTTAAAATGCACAGGTTTTCATACTTTTTGGAATCCGTAGCTCAAGAAGTGACTCCTGTTTCATTTTCTATTCACCAACTGGATTTGCATTCCGCCCCTCACACCTCACAACAGAATAACAAACGGCTTCATGTGCCACAGCATTCCCCTGTAGATTCGGTTTGCACTATGAATTAGGCGACCCCGAATGAAATATTTTAGTGTTGGCTCAAATGTGAGGAATTTCATGAACCCTCAAAAAGGAACGCTTGCAGAAAATGCCAGCAATTCAAAGCGTGTAGGCAGCATGAACAGACCAATTCTGCAATTTCTTTTATCGCGGGCGGTGCTTTCTGAGTCGATGGCTCTGCATTAGAAATGAGAAGTGCTGAACTCTAAACACGTTCTTGCCATTACTTCTACTCCTGCTGCTACTCCTTTGTCCTTGAAAAAAGAAAAGACAGGCATGTTTTGATTCTCAAAATGATCTTCTGGATCCACAAGAAACATGTAAATTTGATTGATTCCGCAATATTTTGTATGTACTGTACTTATAACTTCCATCGAAGAGAGATTTCATCAGTTGCATGAAATTGAAACTTTCGACTTTTTGTCTGGTATTGAAAATATGTTTAAAAAAAACCATAAACAATTTTCTAACAAACAACTCATGAATTATTGCCAGGATCTATATTTAGCGTTCGGTGGTGATAACACTGCTGATATTGATTGAGTAGAAATCTGTGATGTATTGACAGCTTTATCTGAAGCGAGAAGTCCTAGAACGCCATCTATGAAGTTTTAGGATTCATACCAAGAAATGCCTTTTGTTTCCCACCCCAACTGCTGCTTTTGCATTACACATTATGTGAACGTTACCAGTTTTGGTAGCTTCTGGGCATGATTAAACTGAAACTGAAACTTATTACAAAATTCTTAAATCAGGACTAATTTTAATATCAAATGAAATTACTATAGAAGAAAAGGTTTAACTGAAATATGATATGCAAGCCTGAAAAATAGAACAATTCAATTTATACAGATGCAGCCATTCAAAGTACCAGGTACAGACACGTACCGGAGGTAATTGGCTACGGCGTCGCGCATTTTGGCGGAAGATGACGCAAGATGACACAGGGTACCGCGGTACGTGATTGGTTGACCGACAGGGGCACTCTTGGTCTGTTGGTCTGTCGTAGAAAGATTTACTGTAAACGTCTTTACTGTGCCCGTTGTAGTATTGAATATTCATATGGAATTTTACCACTGAAGGGAAATCTTAATAGCTGAGCATAAAAAGAATAGGAGCATACTGTAAGGCGTGTGAACGCCATAAACAATATTAATTTTGGAACATAAACATACAGTATATGGCTGGTCTCGGTACTTTAAAGAAAACATACACGAAACATGGTTTCATTATGACCAGAATCAGTCTTGAGATATTTTTAACTTGATTTACAGTATTTGAGAGGTATGTCTTGACACCGATACTACGTAAATACTGCTCACGTATATGTTTCTAGGTTTATATTATGCATTTCATACAGTCAAATTACTTTTGAGCAACTGATAAGAAGCGCGAAACGGTATGCCCAGGGCGTTTTAGTTTCGTTTTGTGCGGGGACTCTGCTTTAACTATATCGCCATGGATTGATTAGAGATATCAAGTACATACAAGTCATTTTTTAAATGTTGTAGTTCGTCTTGTAAAAATGTTACGAGTACATCATCTGTGAACAATTGCACAGGTTCTGTTTCCATATTGCGGATTTTGGTTACGTAATATTATTTTCTAATTTCACGTTGTGAATATATGATTTGGGCAAACAGAGCCGCAAAGAAGTACATTATGGGTTGTTGTTGTTTTTTTTGCAGTTTATCTAGAACAAGCGATGCTTAAACCTTTGTCTGATTCTTGTGAAACTATCCACACGAGAGTTACCTAGGAGTTGACTTCAGTGATGTCACTGATAGGATGTTTCTAAAAATCCATCCACTGTAAAACGTCTTCTCCAGTTGTCCTGCATATGTATTTGCTAATGAAGCTGTGTGTTCTGAGCCTGGTTCTCTACATTTCTGTATGAACCAGCTTAGAGGGCTAAAGACAGCTTGTATTTAAATTGAGTGTAAGGTAATTTATGCTTCTAAAGTCATGGTCAGCATTTATTATTGTACTGTGCTGTAAACTTGTTCTGTGCCTAATTACATTATTTTATAGCTTTATCAAATCTGTACATTGTCTGTCGATAATTTTTCTGTAGTGCTTTTTCAGCCCTCAGCATGTGACTGCGCTGGCGGCGCTGTGGGTTAGTTTGCTGATTCCCATGTTATACGGTCTGTGATTGAATCCCATGTAACTATGACTTTATTTTTTAACAAATATTTCTTTGAAAAAATGAAATGTTTCCCTTGGTCAGAGATTAAATAAAACCTCACTCGCACCAAACAAATTTATATTTCTAAATATCACAACATGATCGAATTTAAGTATTTTTAAAACAATGAATAGTCACCTATGCATTACAAAATAAACATTTATATTGATTTGAATCGCGTTTTGATTTAAGTCGTAAACGCGTGTTTAAATATATGTGTTTAAAGGCGATATACTGTATAAAATCACTGATTCTTATGGAATGTGTTCCGCCGGGGATTCAAAAAATTTATTTTTTTTAATCGCGTATCTTAGGAAAATCTCAGTATAACTTTGTTCATGCACAAACAGTGGCATGTTACATTATTAATTTGGGTGTCTCCTCTTGCCAGAAAGCTCTAAATTGCATTTTGAGTGCGGGTTTTTGACTTTTTCTAAATTGCAACCCATAAATAAACTGCGACACTTTAAACTGCGACACTTATCATTCAACCAGAGCTCGAAATACCACAAGGACCCTCAAGAGCACAGCAAAGACTGTATTAAAAGACTGTATCACACCTAAAGAAGACTATTTTAAATTTCTTGGCGCAGTTCATTGTGCAATTAACCCTTGTATGTGCTGTCCGCGCTCAAAATGCAATTTAAAAAAAGTCAAAAACCGCGCTCAAAATGCAATTTAGAGCTTTCTGGCAAGAGGAGACACCCAAATCAATAATGTAACATGCCACTGTTTGTGCATGAACAGGGTTATACTGCTATTCCCTTTGATACCCGATTAAAAAAAAAATAAAAAACGTTTTGAATCCCCGGCGGAACCAGGCATCCATATGAATCAAGTAACAGGTTTATTCCATGCTGAAAAAAAGAAGAAAGAAAACACATTCCATAAGAATTGACTGAGCTCCGCTCTGTACCACGCAATGATCCCCCCAGAGTCTCAGCCCCGGGTTATTTGGGTTTTTAGACAGAGGGTAAAATACTCTCTCTCTGGCTTGACCTCCCCCTCCCTGTGTATTGTCTGTTTTTTTGTTAACAAGGCTCGCCAGCTAATGTGAATCGAAACCTGTCTTTCTAGCTTTTAAAGTCGTGCGAAGTGTAAGCCACAATTCAAATAGAGAAAAAAGAGCTGACTGGCAAGATTTAAGATGTGGCTGTCAATGTTGGATTAAAAAAAACACATTGCCAGACGTTTGTTGCATTGCTTGAAAAATAACTTTATTTCGAGAGACTGGATAAGTATTTCAAGTGTTTTTTTTAACTTCCTGAAAAACAACTAATAATTTAACTATATGTGCAAACGTTTTATGATAAGTCACTGTTGTGAATGTCTGTGGACATGTGCTGGCTGGACAGGAGGCTCTACTGTACACAGAGAGGGGCGGGAGGAGTGGACAAGCCGGTACATACTCTTAGAGTTTGATTAATAGGGAATATAATACAAACGTTGTTTGGTGTTAATGTGTTGTTAAGTGTGAATTTGTACCTGTTTCCCTGAGGTCTGGCTTTTTTTCTGGAAAACCATAACTCTGGTCTTGTCCAGATTGACTGTCGGCGCCCAGGTCTGACAGTGCTGCTCCAGCAGCGCCAGGTTCTGGCGCAGCCTCTGTTCTGTGGGCGACAGCGGGACCAGGTCGTCTGCAAAGAGCAGGAACTCGATTTCCATAATTAATGCAGATCAGTAAATCAAGGGACAAAACAATTATTGCGCCCGGCTCCTCAATGGGGTTTGACGTGCTAATGCGTTGGTTTAACAGTCCGGGTGTGGCAAGCCTCTAATGTCTCCCGACTTCGGCAAGAGGCACCCGCCTTTCATTGGAAGACAATGAACATTCTAGCCGTACATGTGAATATAGCATAAATACACAAAGGGATTGGGTGAGCTCCCATCACAAAAAAAAACTGCGAACCTGCACTACAGCGACCACAGTACAGTATGGAGACCAAGACCTTTTACGGGAAGAGACGGGGTGCTTCTGCCGCCCCAGCTTCCAAAGAGTGAAGGGTAAGCAAATACAGCAGACTTCATCTGAAATACGCGATTACAGCGCATATTACAAGGTATTATTGCCGTTTTGAATTTTAAATTAAATTATAATTATTTCTTCGTAGCCTGTTCTTCAAGAAAACACCGCACGGGCGAAACGATCTACCACCAGGACAGTAAAAAAGAAAGCGGTAAGACGGAAAAAAAGAAAAGTTTATTTTGACTTCTGTTCCGCGACTGATGAATACTACTGTGTGACTTTATTTCTTACATGAATTATGTTATTTTGCCACAGGCCGTGGGTCTCTGCTCTCGGCCACTGGCCAGGGTGCCAACCTGTAGAAGCAGCACCTGTGTGGAGACATTTCGGCAGCAGCAGGAGCAGTACGATGCATTACTGGGGAGGACTGGGAGGCTAGAGACACTCCTGAAAATGCAGAGGAAGGAGACAGTATGTTCCAGCAGTCAAACAGTTGAGCAGCTGTCTCCCGAAAAGTGCCTCTCCCCGCCGCGCAGGTTGCAATGCCTGGTGGAAGCTCTGCCCCCCGCAGAGCACACACCGCCTCAGGACACTCCATCCCGGCCTCTCCGTTCACCACTGCATGGGAATTGGTTGATGCTGTCCCCGCCGTCTATCTCCCCCCAGGAAGCACAGCGGAAGTCACAGACGCCAGTGGGACGAATAATTCTCCCAGATGTCCAACTGCTACCCATCACTCAGGAGATGGAGGGAGGGTTGTACTTGCAGTGCATCGGCATAGACGGGAAAGCAAGAGCCGACCGCTACGCCACCCTCATGTTTCGAAATCTTGTGACTTTTGAAATTTACTGGGGGAGGACCACGTCTGTAAATTTCGATGGGTCCAGAGGCAAAAGTGCCTTGCCTTGCAATCTCCGGGAAACCATTAGTAGCATGGTGAATCGGAGATTCTCAACCCTTACTTTGTGCGACTGGAAAATAATTCGTGATCGGATCAACGAAATGCTTCGTAGAAGGAGGTGCTCTTTTCCTCTCGTCTAACAGTCTGTCCACAAACAAAACATTCCTGTTAGACAAGAGGAATGTAAAAAAACAATTACTTTTGTCAATGGAAACCGGTGTGTCTGTCTCTCTCTGCTGGATGTCCCTCTCACTCTCTGCTGAATGAATAAAAGCATTTTTATTAAAAACGCGTTTGCGTTTGTCTGGTATTTACTTTGGTCCCTTTTAACTGTTTTTCCCATCTACTTTTTTGCTTTGAGATGCCACGTTTAAAGGTGATATGTAAAATAATGTTTTTTATTATTGTTATAGAGAAACATGATCAGATTTTCCCTGGCTCAGAAAAAAAAGATCTAAAGTGCTACATCTAACTTTCTTAATTCGATGTATTTAAAGCAGTGAACTACTGTAGATGTAACATAACACTCAGAAATACAATCGAGAATAGTTTTGTGGTGTTTGTTTAGATGAAATGTTCCTAAAACGTATAACGTAACAAAATTAAAGACGATTAAAATCTGTAATCTTTCCACTTGTACTGTATGTCATCGGAAAGTTTCTGCTTTGTGTAAGGATGGTATCAAAAAGTAATCTTAAGTGGTGAGAAAGCTGTGCTCAATGTATTTAAGGGACTTAAAAGTAAAAGGAGATGCTTCATATTGCTTGACTAATTTTAAAAACTAAGTTATAAATGCAGACGCTCCCTCGGTGCCACGCCGGGTTTAAAGATCAAAATATACATTCGTCCCGGGCAGAGGCCGAAGAGCCCGGCTGGGGTGCGCGGGGAAGAGCAGGACAGGAGTGAAAGTGGTCAGGGCGGGGTTTAGGAAGGCGTACAGTCTGGGCAGGTATAGATTACACTTTTCTAAAACGTATTTGAAAAATAAAAACGATTACAATCTAATCCTTCCACGTTTGATCCCAAAATCCCAAGAAAAATAAATCTAAACGGGTAGAAAGCTATGCTGAAAGTTTATTAAGATACTTAGAAGACAAAGATACTGTATCAATTTATGTTGCATTAGTCTGATTATGATTAAAAAAACACATAATTAAACATGCGTTTGCGATTTAAATCAAAACACGATTTAAATCAATATAAATGTTTATATTGTAACGCATACTGTCCAGCCTCCATTTCTCTATAAAAATTTACTCTATTACACACACACACACAATAGAAGCAGGAAGCAGAAGCAGGGACCGTTATCAGAAGGGAAGAAGGTGACTATTCATCGTTATCAAAAATGACTTGGAATCGATCATGTTGTGATATTTTGAAATATAAAAGTCAATTGATTGTCCATAATATTGCTATTCTATTTTTTCGAAGAAATGTTTGTTAAAAGAAAAGTCCAGCACCAGCTGGATTTGAACACACAGCCCGTGAGTTGGTAATCAGGCACACAGACCAGTGGGCTACAAGGGAATGCACATAAAGAGAGAGGCGAAACAGCCCTACACAGCCCTGTCGCAGTACACGAATATAATCATATCGTTATTAATTTCTTGAGATACGCGATTCCATATTATATTCCCTTTTAATCAAATTCTAAAAGTATGCTTGTTGACTCCGGTATCACGTTAGTTAAAGACTTCGATGCTTAAAATGTTTAGGGAGAAATGGAATACTGGTGTGTATGTTTTCTTTAAAGTACCGAGACCAGCCATATACTGTATGTTTAAGTTCCAAAATTAATATCGTTTATGGCCTTCACACGCTTTGCAGTATGCTCCTATTCTTTTTATGCTCAGGCACTAAGATTTCCCTTCAGTGGTAAAATTCCATATAAATATTCAATACTTAAACGGGCACAGTTAAGACATTAAATATACATATACATACTGTATACAGTACAGTTTGCATACGGTAATATGTTTATGCTCCTAAATCAATCTCTTTTATGAGCATGTGAAAGGCATGGTGAATCGATTCTCATAAATTACTGTACTTTGCATGATTGGAAACAAATGCGTGATTGCGAAATGCTGTGGTGTTACTTTTACAAAGACGGTCAATGAAAAAATGAATGTGGACCAGGGCAATACTTTGAGTTTACACTTACAGCTTGTCCAAGGTCATTCATTATTAATACTATTAGTAATATCTTCGTTAAAGACTTTGATGGCGACAGCTCAAACACGAGAGGTTGAGCTTTATTAGCTCCACCTTGCGGAAATTCCGGATACTATTATTTTGCTTGCCGTATTATAGGAGAATTTACGGTAACTAGCGGTATTTACCGGTAACTCGCGGTAGACTGCATACAGCGCACCGGAAAATAATGCGGTATCGCCCTCGCATTTTGAATGGCTGCATCTGTATGTGTAGCAATCTCTCTCTCTCCTTCTCTTCCTGGTGATCTGAAGGGCAGGACTTTGTCCTCTTAGTGGCTCTTGATAAAATATTTACTGGGTTCAGTTAATGATTAACTCACCAGGGCTGAGTGCTGAGCTCTCAGATGCCATCTCTCTCTCTCCTTCTCTTCCTGGTGATCTGAAGGGCCGGACTTTGTTCAATTCAATTCAATTCAAGGTGCTTTATTAGCATGACTGATGGGTACAATCAGTGTTGCCAAAGCAAATAAAAATAATAAAATTAACATAGAACAAAACAAAAAATAGAAGTAAAATAAAATCTACAGACATGTTACAGACATTTACAACAAAGACATATTATATAATATTGACATATACTGTAGGCGGCTGGAGCATTATTGGGAGACGGACTCACTGTTCCTCAGGCTGTGACAGGAGATCACATACTGGGCTGCCAGATCAACTGAGTTCCCTCCTCCCTCTCCCAGTAGGGTTGGGACCTGTTGTGGTTTTGGCAGGTGTGGGAACTCTGGGATTAGATTTCTGAATTTCGGGAAGAATGTTTCTCTAATCCCAGAGTATCTGTCACAGTGCAGCAGGAAGTGCACCTCTGTCTCTATTTCTCCCTGCTGGCAGTGGGAGCACAGCCTGTCCTCTCTGGGCAGCCAGGTCTGCCTGTGTCACCCAGTTTCTATGGCCAGGTTGTGGTCACTGAGCCTGTACTTCGTCAGGGTCTGTTTCTGTTTGTTATTTTTTATTTTGGTCAAATATTCAGCTAGTGTGTATTGTCTGTTTAAGGTTCTGTAGCATTCCAGTTTATGTTGTGTTTGTGTGTGTGTGTCCCAGTGTGTGAGATATTGCTGTTTGATCTGTGCTGTGATGTGGTTGAGTCTGGGTTGTGGTGCTCTAGCAGTGCTGTCCTGAGGCTGGTTAGTGTTGGTGTGGCTCAGGTCGGTGAGCCTCAAGACCAGCTGGCTCAGGGGGCTCTGTTTTGGGCTCAACTCTTGGCTCAGCAGGGCTTTGTGGTGGTAGGAATTTTGGTCACTGTTTTTTAGGTGAAGCCAATACTTTAATATTCTTTTCTGTGTGTTTATCAATAGTGGGTACTGGCCTAATTCGGCCCTGCACCTGTTGTTAGGAGTTTTTCTCTGCACACGGAGGATGATTCTACAGATCTCCATGTGCAGAGTTTCTGTGGGGTGTTTGTCCCATTGGGTGTTCTCTCAGTGGCCCTTGACAAAATAGTTGCTTGGTTCAGTTAATGATAAACTCTTCAGGGCAGAATGAAGACTTGAGCGCCACCTGATATGAACATTTCTGGTTTATCTAATCACTTAGGAATTTAAAAATACTTTTTTTATTTTTCATAAGAAAACTCTCTTGTTTGGGGTTCTGGAAAGTTGATCTCAAAGGATCCCTAAAGCACTTTACAGGCGGGGGCCCCACTTAATCCCATTGTCAAACAATCAAGATCTGTACTGACCAGCAGTCAGGACACTGGGGTCCACACCCCTACTCTCACACACAGTGTCCAGGGATCTGTACTGACCAGCAGTCAGGACTTTTTTTATATTTATACATACTGTGTGTGTCATTGTCGACACCCCTACTCTTACAGTGTCCTGTCTGTGTCTGTGGTTTGTAACCTTTCTTATGTTCAGACAGATAAGGGAGAGAAATGGACTCAGTGGCTCTTGATAAAATATTTACTGGGTTCAGTTAATGATTAACTCACCAGGGCAGAGTGCTGAGCTCTCAGACACCATCTCTCTCTCTCCTTCTCTTCCTGGTGATCTGAAGGGCTGGACTTTGTCCTCTCAGTGGCCCTTGACAAAATAGTTACTTGGTTCAATTAATGATAACCTCTTCAGGGCAGAATGAAGACTTGAGCGCCACCTGATATGATTATTTCTGGCTTATCTAATCACTTAGGAATTTAAAAATACTTTTTTTATTTTTCATAAGAAAACTCTCTTGTTTGGGGTTCAGGAAAGTTTATCTCAAAGGATCCCCAAAGCACTTTAAAGGCGGGGACCCCCTTCATCCCACCTGCAAACAATTGAGGAGAGGGACTTTAGAGAGCACAGACTGAACCCTGACTAAACAACACCCCTGACCAGCAGTCAGGACACTGGGGTCCACACCCCTTCTCTCACACACAGTGTCCCAGGATCTGTACTGACCAGCAGTCAGGACACTGGGGTCCACACCCCTACTCTCTCACACAGTGTCCTGGATCTGTACTGACCAGCAGTCGGGACACTGGGGTCCACACCCCTACTCTCACACACAGTGTCCCAGTTCTGTACGGACCAGCAGTCAGGACACTGGTGTCCACACCCCTACTCTCACACACAGTGTCCTGGATCTGTACTGACCAGCAGTCAGGACACTGGTGTCCACACCCCTACTCTCACACACAGTGTCCTGGATCTGTACTGACCAGCAGTCAGGACTTTTTTTATATTTATACGTACTGTGTGTGTCATTGTCGACACCCCTACTCTTACAGTGTCCTGTCTGTGTCTGTGGTTTGTAACCTTTCTTATGTTCAGACAGATAAGTGAGAGAAATGGACTCAATACCCAGTCCCAGTTTACACTGGTTTACAATGTGGGACTTCTGCACTGACACGACCCCACATGTGTCTCCACAGGAGATGGGAGTCCTGTAACGTGTCTTTAGACAGAAACCCGCCAGAACAGACACATTAGAAGCGACCTGGAGGAGAGGTCAGAGCGGGGAGTCTCTGGACGAGTATAAAAACTGGGAACTTCGCTTTTTACAGCAACACTTTCTGATTAAAGTGTCCAGTTACTTCACTCTGAAGACAATTTAAAATAACAGTTAATATTTCCAGAAATGGAGTAGTCAGGTGATATCCCATGAAAGATTTGGTCTCCTGACTGTTACTCTCACTAATATAATACCATCTGTGATGTTATCAGTCACAGTTACTCCGACACCGGGTCTCATTACAGCTCATTACATTAATTACAGTTAATTGACTCTTTATCCTGAGTGTCTTTAGTCGTGAACAGAGGTCCGTCAAGTTTCTATTCGCTTTATCCAGTACAAGGTCGCGTCTTTCACACTAATGAAATGTAAAGAATGAAAACTAATTGAAATGAGCAGTAAAACCTGGATTTACCAGAGAAAAGGGGGACCAGTCACAGAGGGCCAGTCTCAGCAGTCCGGTCACAGTAGTCCGGTCACAGCGGGCCATTCACGAAAGTACAGGCCGTTGCTCCATTCGCTTTGTGGACACATTGTATGAATCTTGGCAAACACTCCCAGATAAGAACATGCCTCCCGAACTCAAGTAATGGATGAAGCTGTTCGTGCTGTAAATTCCATCAAGGCCAGTACAACACGCGCACAATTATTAAAGATTATTCTAAAAATTAAGCATAGGATGATAAGAGAGGCAGCCTTTTGCTACTACGCACCCAAACTGTGGAATAGTATTCCAAAAAATATTAGAGGGGCTGGCTCTGTGGATATTTGTAAACAACAGCTCAAAACCTATTTTTTTACTTTTGCCTTTACTTGATTTTTCATACATAATTTTAGTGCTATTTGTATTGTTTGTGCATGGTTCTTTTAATTTGCTATTGTTGCTTATTTTAAGTTATGAGCACTTTGAGTTGCAAACAATTGTATGAAAGGTGCTATATAAATAAAAAAATATTATTATGTGAGTATTATGTGAGTAGGCTGTGACGATTTTTAAATCTACTGTATGTGTTTATTTTTAAGTTTATTAACCCCAAAAAAGGTCTCTGAAAAAGGTTAAGAATCCCTGCAATAAATTATACAAATTACAATTTACAAGATTTATGCGATAAATAACACTAGAAGAGATAGATATGAGGTATTTGGCACCATCATTATATCCTGAGAATGTGAAGTAAACAACTACATTGTGTCAGACAGGAGCTAAGAGCAGATAAGAGACAGCATGTCTATACTATACTGACAGCTATACTGTAGATAAAGACTTGAGACAAGCCTTTCTCCGGTACTGAGTGAGTAGTCAGGCCTTGTCCTCACTGGTGGTTACAGAACATTGCATGGTCAGTTTCTCTGAAAGAGATAATCTTGTCTCTACACACCCCTCTGGTTGCCTGGATAAGGCCAAAGTAAACAGCCATTCTTATTAGGATGGTTTTGACCATCATGGCCTCAGAGATGTTCTTGATTTTGCCTGTAACAGAAGAGGAAAGGAATTCTAGTTCGCACAAGCAGCAGGAACATTATTAAAGTGTAGCTCGGGGTGAGGAGTGTCAGACTGTACTTAGACCTTGATCTAGCAGTGGTTTAGCACTGTGAAATATTTTGCAGGGCCTTTTCCATTCAGAGAAACAGACTGTTTTGTCTCAGCTAGTATCCTCCCTGAGTGCTGCTGTGAACGATGTGTTAAGGGACTTTTGGGAGTCAGGGCTCTGATGGGACTGAGCTGTTTCTATTTTTAATTTTTCTGTGTGTAGGGCAGTATGCTGCACTGGGTTAAAACAACTGCATCATGTCATGTTGTTGATATAGTATGTCTCCAGCTATAGATAAAGACTTGAGACACGCCATTCCCGGTACTGAGCAGTCAGGCTCTGTCTTCACTGGTATTTACAGAACACTGCATGGTCAGTTTCTGGGAATGAGATAATCTTGTCCATATGGCCAGGTTAACACCCCACTGGTTGACTGGATAAGGCCAAAGTAAACAGCTGTTATTGAAATACTGTATATTACTACAGGGCCTGTATCTATCGCCATTTAAAAAAACTTCAGCATCATAGTTTCTGAAGCTGGTTTAAAAAGCAGGTAAGTTTCCACACCACTGGGTGGACTTATATGACAGTTTACTACATTCAATATTACAGTACTACAGTAAAATGTACAGTCTATTCTATACAGGGATCTGTACGAACACCATCCCTGGCCATTAGACTGACCACAGCATCCAGATTCTACAGCTGAGATAACAGCACTAACTATTCCTCCATAGTGGGTTTTTATCACTTCAGTTAGCAGTGACCATGACAATAAGGCTGAGCTTCACCTCTGAAATTATTACAGTAGTACTGAGGTGTTAACTATTTTAATTAGCAGTCCAGGACAGCTTAAACTTTCACTTTATCCTGTCTGTCCGTTATTTCTAACGGCCCAGGTCTCAGCTCAGATAGCTTAGCTTACCCAGCACCTGAGACCCCAGAGTCTCCTTTCCATTACAGATGAGTCAGAGCGGTTCTCAGGTGAGACTCACTACAGCACCAACACCCACCTGAACAATCCAGTCACACTGAAAACCTGCAGGCATTAATATGTGGACCTACACAATTCACAGGAATAGGAGACTCACTTGCTGAAAGAAAACTCCATACTGTTATGCCACGGCCCCGGAGGACTCATCATTCCACCTCACATTCCAACATAGTTCCCAATTTGCCCATTTACCCCTGCCTACTTAATGCTTCTTCACACTCTCCCCTGGGCTCATATGAGGGTTTTTCCTGGTTAGAGCTACTTCTATTTTCACTACGACTTACTACTTGGTTTTTGGCTTCCTGACCCTGGTTTGTTCTGTGACTCCGTCTCCTGGTTTTGGTTTTTTGTACGTTGGGTATCATTCTGGTTTCTACTCTCGGCTTCCTCATGGCTCCACATCTGGTTTTGTACTTTTGCACCAGCTTGTTTAATACGGCTTTCGGACCTCGGATTGTTATATCGACTACATCTCTGGAGATCGTTATGGTTTTCTGCATAGGGCCCTCTCTGCTATTTCGTAACAAGCAGTGGTTTAGAGGACGCACTGTGAAATTATTTGCAGGGCCTTTTCCATTCTTAGCTAGGGTCCTCCCTACATCCTGCTGTCAACTGTGTGGTTATATCCTTGGTGCTACAGGAAAGGACCTTTCTGAGACGGCTTGGCTGTGTTTAGTCAGGGTCTCTAGGATGTCACGATATTAGTTCCCCCTCCTTGAGGGTGCTCCAGCCCTTTCACTCAAGACTTCATTCTGTGCACCTGTTTCCCCATTCCCAGCCCACCTTAAAAGCCAGGCGCTGACGCTCATCCGGGCTCTGCATCTGATTTCCGTATCGTGCGAGTCCGGGACCTGGAAGCGCCTGGTCCCGTTAAGGTTTTAACCTCTGTTCCCGTTCCTGTTCCCTGTCCGCCGGTTCCGACCCGGCCTTCGTGGTTTTAACTTCGTGTTTTGATGGATCTCCTGGTTTTGGACTTTCTCGTGTGTTTTGGATACTCTAAGGATTACTCTTTGGGATTGTTCGCCTCGGCCACACCTCCCCCGTGCACCAGCGCACCTTGGACACGCCCCCTTGTCTTCAGCCCCGTATTCCTGCATGACATTTCCCCAGTGTTTCCCCACTCCGTCGGACTGTGTCGTCCGCATAGGGTCCGGAAAGAACTGTTCGTTACATAGGAGTCAGGACTCTGACGGGAGTTAGCTGATTGCAATTGTAATTTAAGTATTTTTCTGTGTAAAGAAATGTACGCTACACAGGGTTAAAAAAATTACATCATGTCAGACAGGAGGTATGCTAGAGGTAACAGAAGAGACGAGACTGGATGTTGCTGATACAGTATGTCTCCAGCTACAGATAAAGATTTGAGACACACCTTTCCCTGTATAGAGCAGTCAGACATTGTCCTCATTGGTGGTTATAGAGCACTGTGTGGTTGGTTTCTGAGAATAAGATAATCTTGTCTGTATGGACAGGATAAAGTCAAAGTAAACTGACATATTTTGTGTACTGCACATTTCTACGGGGCCTATCTCTATAGACATTTCCACAGTATCTCCAAACTTCCTCCTCACCACTGGGCAAGGGCGCTACACTAGTTTAACCCATCAATCCCAATCCAACAATATTTAGACAGGTTTATGAGCTGCACCTCAGACCCTTTAATATAACCAGATTATGTGAGTTGTCTCAATTGCAGGTGTTTTATGGAAACAATTCAATTAACATACAAAGTAGTCTAAAACCTGTTCTGATTAACTGTTTAGTGCTTATATTTCAAAGTTTTATATTAGAAAAATGTAGTAGTCTCTATAGGAAGTTTTCTTTCTTTGGGATTTCCGCGAGTAGTTTATCAGTATGAAAAGTTGAAAGTGAAAGGAAGGATAGTTACTTACTCCCTGTTCTAGTCATGATAAAACTCGAAAGTGAAAGGAAATGTGTGTTTATAAAACTCCAGCGCGGTAATCCCCTTCACCACCTTACCGATTCGCACCACAGAGGAGGACCGGAGGATACAGGTGAGATGATCATTTGTTTCGATCAGTCACAATCTCAAACTCAGCACAGCCTTCGGACAAGGAGGTATCGTGTGGCGCAGATTGCTGGCATGTTAGATTTCTGCTTTAAATTAGTCTGAACTAATAATAGTTTTGAAACTAATAGAGAGAGCCCCCACTCTGGACCTGTTTCAAGTACAAGAAATGAGATTAGTTTGGAGTCTAGGCTTTTTTTGTTACTGACAGGAGATTTAAACGTAACTATCGAAAACTCCAGGATAAAGGGCGCCGGACAGGATAGAGCTGTACAGCTTGTAACTGTCTCTTCCTTCTGTTCAGATACAGCTGTAGGAACGGTTTTAAACAGACTCGCATTATACAGAACGCTGAGTTCACCGCATTTAACAATATGCAGCGATCGAATGGATTAACCCAAGTGTCTCCAACCTACGGTATCTTTATCCGGCCCGAGAACAGAGGAAAGCGTCACCACTACATGCTTACGCGCAAGTGTTAAATTAAATAACCTTTACCTCAGGTTCACGTTTGTTGTGCTTGAGTTTTCTTGCATTGTTTTTTTACATCGAAATGTCAGCTAAGTGGAGAAACGTTGACGAAGAGTGCCGTATTTTTAATGAGAAAACTATTTCGTGATTGAAAGCAATATAAAGCGTTGTGCTTAATACGCAGAGAAACCGTCGCTGTTCTCAAGGAGTATAATATCCGACCGGGGTAAAGTTAGCTTGAAGTTCGAAAACGATTTTGGCACGCCTGTAGCGCTTTCACGAAATCTCTTAGAGTTACAAAAACACTTGCTTTGTGTATAAAATACATTGTGGATGCTTTCTCAGCCTTTACTTTTTCGTTTTTATGACATTTTTTTGACCAAGCACGAATATGCTTTTGTCCATATCTCCGCAATGGAAGCACAGAACGCCTTCAAACCAAAAGCATTTTAAAGACCACGACTTGTGGATATTTCCACAGCCTTTACATCAATCTATCGGTGAGCTAATTATCTTTTTTTAAACCTCCGGTTTTTCATCGATGCGTAATTACGCACGAACTGGAACCCGGGGGACCGCTGTGTGCACACGTTCACAACGCGAGAAATACTGTTCAATACGGCTTCATGCGAAAAACCCGTATATGACCATAGGAAGCAGAACAGCGCAGTCTCCCATTACCCAGACTGTAAGCACGGGAATAAAGCTTTGTTTGATTTCTGAAACCCTTCCTTTACGCCCTGTTTTCATTCAGGTAAGGGTCAACTATATTCACAATACTACTGACAGCAGGAAGATTAAAATATTCTTTTCTCAGCAGCTTAATAAAAACAGCTCCCATGATGTTCAAACCGATTTTTTACACAGAACACTGACAGCTTTGTGTTCTGAATCTCTTTTTCTCTTGCTTTTATTTAATGTGGCACAATGCACTGGTTCACAAACCAATAGCATTTAAACCACAGCACCCACAATGCTGCAGGTAAGTGTTTTGCACACTAAGCAGGTCATCTGACTATTCCCAGCTTTGTTTTGGGTTATGGAACCT
Organism: Lepisosteus platostomus; assembly: GCF_059453375.1. Lineage (NCBI taxonomy): Eukaryota > Metazoa > Chordata > Actinopteri > Semionotiformes > Lepisosteidae > Lepisosteus > Lepisosteus platostomus. Next base: position 18,320,495 of record NC_142615.1, on the reverse strand, counting down.
TTATTTTTTTATGATTTTCTGAAGATAACACTACAGGTAATACACTGGGACGGGTGGGTCGTCTTCATGGCTCAATAGCATTTCAAATACAGCACCCACTCTGCTGAAACCAAGTGTTTTACACACCAGACAGGCCCCCGGACCTCGTACAACCTTACTGTGGCTGTGGCCCCTTTCTTTATTTTGTAATGAGTTTCTGAAGATAACACTACAGGTAATACACTGGGACGGGTGGGTCGTCTTCATGGCTCAATAGCATTTCAAATACAACAGCCACACTGCTGAAACCAGGTGTTTTACACACCAGACAGCCCCCAGAACCTCATACAACCTTGCTGTGGTTGTGGCCCCTTTCTTTATTTTTTTATGAGTTTTTCAATATGGCACCATTAGACAGGCGGTACATGGGGATAGTACATTGTGCTCTTCACGAGTCAATAGCTCTTCAAGCACAACAGCCACAGTGCTGCAACCAGGTGTTTTACACACCAGACAGCTCCCCTAACCTTATACAACCTCGCTTTGAGTTGTTTAACATTTCTTTCAAATCCCTTGGGTTCATCAATCATTTGATCATTTTTCAGCGTGGAATAAACCTATTACTTGTTCCTTGGAGATTACCATCTGCTGATAAGATATGATCGCTATATTGACCATATACAATTTCTTGCATAAGGAATTCATATTTTGCATACACCGATCCCCCCGGAGTCCCAAGTGATTCTGGTTTTGGAAAGCTAAAGGACAATGAGCTTCACGATACCAGGGGGACAGTGGGTGGTCAAGTCTCCCCTAAACAATGGATCTTGTCAGATTATGATGTCAGTGCATTTAATAAATGTTGTTGAACTCTCTTTAGCCCAAATACAGAGGAGCCCAGACCCAGAATGTTACACATACTGACAGAGAGTGATCTCATTATGTGTGTTTGGATTTTAACAACTATTTTTATTGTTTGCTAGAACCAAAACAATCTATGTTAGACATTTTCATCTTCAGCCAAAAATACAAACCTGTGTACGTAGTGTGGTGCAGGTTCTTGTCCCATCCTGCTCTTGGTCCAGGTTGGAGGGTTGCACCGATTCTGAATCTTGTTAGCTGGTATGGATGGGTTTGGGGGTGTTGATACCAGAGTGGTCCAGGAGGGGGATTCAGGTGTCTCGGGGGCATTCTTGTTTTTCTATGAGTTCAGGTTGATTCTGTTGGTTCTGTCATGAATCTCCCTCACGCAGGCAAGCGCTCCTGCATTCCCTCGAGCTCTCCCCATACCAAACGTGCACATGTCAATCAGTCCTCTACTTAAACCCTCATCTGTCCCCCGGTCATTGCTCACGATTGAGATTCTCTCCCGGAGCTTACCTACTAACTACGCTTTTGCCTTACTATGACTTCTCCCCTGGACCTCGACCCCGCTTTTCCGACAACTGCTTTAGCCACTCGATTTTGTACCTTCGCCTGTTTTACGCTTTCTCGGATCCTGACCCCAGCTTGTCTCTTCATTTACGCCTCTGCCTACCGACGCAACTTCTACGCCTTCCCGGACTCGGGCCCCTGCCTGTTTACTCCGACTACGCCTGCGTCTCGCGCCAACCCTACCAAGGGCACCGCATTGGATCCCTATCCTCAGCAGTCAGCCCCTGCGTGACAGGTTCTGAGTGTCTTGGTTACATCCGTTTGTGTGTATAGATGAAAAAACTATTGAAGAGCACCCCCACACCCCCCACCCGTCTCGGTGGAAGTTGCCATGTTCAAAAAATCCTAAAAAGATAATTAAAGTTGCACACAACAAAGCATGACTGTGAAAGGTCAGGAGGCCTGCCTAGTGAGCACAACACTTGATTACAGTCAAAAAAAACATTAAAAAATAAAGAAATGTTCCACAACTCAAAGCGAGGTTGTATAAGGTTAGGGGAAATGTCTGGTGTAAAACACCTGGTTGCAGCACTGTGGCTGTTGTGCTTGAAGAGCTATTGACTCATGAATAGCACCCCCCAATCCCCATGTACCGCCTGTCTAATGGTGCCATATTGAAAAACTAAAATTCTTATTAAAAAAATAAATAAAGGGGCCACAACCACAGAAAGGTTGTATAAGGTTAGGGGACCTGTGTGGTGTGTAAAACACTTGGTTTCAGCAGTGTGGTTGTTGTATTTGAAATGCTATTGAGCCATGAAGACTACCCACCTATCGCACTGTGTTACCTGTAGTGTTATCTTCAGAAAATCATAAAAAAATAAAGAAAGGGGCCACAGCCACAGCAAGGTTGTACAAGGTTCTGGGGCCTGTCTGGTGTGTAAAACACTTGGTTTCAGCAGTGTGGGTGCTGTATTTGAAATGCTATTGAGCCATGAAGATGACCCACCTGTCCCAGTGTATTACCTGTAGTGTTATCATCAAAAAATCATAAAAAATTAAAGAAAGGGGCCACAGCCACAGCAAGGTTGTACGAGGTCCGGGGGCCTGTCTGGTGTGTAAAACACTTGGTTTCAGCAGAGTGGGTGCTGTATTTGAAATGCTATTGAGCCATGAAGACGACCCACCTGTCCCAGTGTATTACCTGTAGTGTTATCTTCAAAAAATCATAAAAAATTAAAGAAAGGGGCCACAGCCACAGCAAGGTTATATAAAGTTAGGGGGCCTGTCTGGTGTGTAAAACACTTGGTTTCAACAGTGTGGGTGCTGTATTTGAAATGCTATTGACCCATGAAGATGACCCACCTATCCCAGTGTATTACCTGTAGTGTTATCTTCAGAAAATCCTAAAAAATATAAAGAAAGGTTCCACAACCCAAAACAAAGCTGGGAAAAGTCAGAGGACCTGCTTAGTGTGCAAAACACTTGCTGCATTGTGGGTGCTGTGGTTTAAATGCTATTGGTTTGTGAACAGAATACCCCTATCCCAGTGCATTGTGCCATATTAAATAAAAGCATGAGAAAAAGAGATTCAGAATGCAAAGCTGTGTCAGTGTTCTGTGTAAAAAATCGGTTTGAACATCATGGGAGCTGTTTTTAATAAGCTGCTGAGAAAATAATATTTTAATCTTCCTGCTGTCAGTAGTATTGTGAATATAGTTGACCCTTACCTGAATGAAAACAGGGCGTAAAGGAAGGGTTTCAGAAATCAAACAAAGCTTTATTCCCGTGCTTACAGTCTGGGTAATGGGAGACTGCGCTGTTCTGCTTCCTATGGTCATATACGGGTTTTTCGCATGAAGCCGTATTGAACAGTATTTCTCGCGTTGTGAACGTGTGCACACAGCGGTCCCCCGGGTTCCAGTTCGTGCGTAATTACGCATCGATGAAAAACCGGAGGTTTAAAAAAAGATAATTAGCTCACTGATAGTTTGATGTAAAGGCTGTGGAAATATCCACAAGTCGTGGTCTTTAAAATGCATTTGGTTTGACGGCGTTCTGTGCTTCCATTGCGAAGATATGGACAAAAGAATATTCGTGCATGGTCAAAAAAATGTCATAAAATCGAAAAAGTAAAGGCTGAGAAAGCATCCACAATGTATTTTATACACAAAACAAGCATTCTCGCAACTCTAAGAGGTTTCGTGAAAGCGCTACAGGCGTGCCAAAATCGTTTTCGAACTTCGAGCTAACTTTACCCCGGTTAATATCCGAAGGCATTACGATACGAAGCACAGAAATACTCAGATGTGATTGGCAAAATGATTTCAGATAAAGTAGAAGCACTGAAGAAAAACTTAATTTATCAGCGTGAAATATTTAAAAAAGCGATCACAACAATCAGAATCCATTGTAAGGGCGAGTTTCAAAATAGCACGTCATAGCTAAGGCAGGGAAACCATTTACTGATGGGCAGCATATACAAAGAAAAAGTTGCTTTGCTCGAACAAATATACCTGTCATCTAATACAACTGCTCGTCGCACAGAAGACCCGGGAAAAAACGATTATTTTGCACTGTATTCATCATCTTTCATCAGCAGGCTTTGTGCGATAAAAAATTACAATTATCTGAAGTAATGGATAGTGACAGTGAATTTTATACGATAGTCCTCCCTTAATCATCGTCAGTTTAAAAACTTCCTATCTGAAATCGAAAGTGAATATCCGGACGTTCCGTACCACTGAGGGGTTCGCTGGATCAGCAAACCCAAGTGCTAGAGATTTAGTGAATTACGCACAGAATTCGATATTTTCATGACTCAAAGGACACGACCTATTCTATAATTTCAGATTTGTTTCAAATTCTATAATTTCAGATTTGTTTTCACTCGTAAAATCCTTCAGACAAAAATTCTTCAGACAATAATTCTTTTTGGACAAACAAGTGGCAGCAAACAATTTTGTTCAGTTCTCAACTTGTGAAAAGTACAGAAATGAATGTGCCGAACCTTTTCCGATCCCGTTCACTTTAAATGTGATTTCACATTTGAAGCAGAAATTTCAGGACCGTTTTCAAGATTTTAACAGTATCTCACAGAACATAAGATTGTTCAAGAACCCTTTTGCAAGTGAAGTTGAAGATCTTCAGCCTGAATTGCCGCTCGAAGTAATTGACTTTGCTGCGAATGACTTGTATAGGGATCTGTTTAAGGAAAATGATTTGTTAAACATAAATCACTGCCTGAAAGGTGTTTTAAGAACATTCCACGAGCAACTTTTCTAAAGTTTTCTGTCTTCTGCCTCCACATTTTGTGTGAACAAACATTTACAAAGATGAAACAGACATTCTGTCACTGAAGCAATTCTAAATATCGCATTAAATTTGCACACATGTATGTGAATATTTCTTCTAGTTTTATTTGTTCATTTGAATATTACAATATAAGGGGTTTCATTTAATTTATTATAAGTGTAAATTGTGTTGTTTATCACGTATTCCTCCATCATAAAATACCTACCCTCCCTGTGTCTGGCCATCTGGCCTTTCTTCCGAAGAAAATGTGGCCCTCGAGGAAATTAAAATCTGATTAGGACTGAAAATCTTTTTTTCCAGTCAGTCACCACATATCTGACAGCAACAAGCATTTTGAAATAAAGTCACGATTTATCCTTGTTTTGATGATCAAGCGTGTTTACATCGGATAAGAAGTTAAAGAGAATCGCAGACAGGATCCGCCACCGCGCAAGACCATGCTGTCACTGCATGATACAGGTGTGAGAGGAGTGAGCAATCGAGTGAAAATCTAGAACCCAACTTAGAGAGCCTCTGTACCGCAGAGGTGCTTTGGTCTGAAAACAAATAGTTTTCCCCCTTCAAATTGGCTTAGCTGAGCTTAATTAAGTGTAAAAGGGGAAAAATACGCGTTGTAGTACTTTAAGGTAGTGCAAAGGGGTAGTAAAAACTGTGCAAAGGGGTCTTCTCAGTTAGTAAAGCACACATTTCCACTGAACTCATCTTTTAAATTGTCGAGGATCTAAAGACTTCCTTAAACCAATTTTAAAGACATAGATGGATGAAAATCGTCATTTATAGTGAAATTTAGATAATCATTTTTTTAATGACTTCCCTGAATGTGTAATAAACATCACTCTATGAAGAACAATAGTGCAGAATGTTCACAAAATGGCACAAGCAGAGCATCGTTAAACATCGTTCAACCTTTTAATCTTAATGTTTTAAGCATAAAAGAATCTCTTCCTGCACCTTTTACATTATAGAGAAAGCAAGATTATTCGTTAAACAGATTCAAGAACTGTTCTAATTTCATTTTCAAATACTTTGAAACAATACAAAATCCATAGAAGTGTCTCCTCCCACATTTACGTTAGAGAAATGGGTATCTGTTTGCTTTAAATTAGACATTTTATCATTTCTGATTTCTCCTCTTATCGGAGAAGCTACAGATATAAAAATATTTAACCTAACTGACTAACACAAATGCATTTTTTTGTGGTTAAAAGAAACATATAATATAGCTGATTTATTGTGCACACCAGATCATCGTTGTAGAACTGAGCTGTGGTCAGGACCAGAGGGGAACCGCACAGAAATTGAATCGTACTGACCGATTCCAGCACGAAGGTAAGCGAAGGAAATCACTCCTAATACCAATTGCAGAGGACTTGGCAGCTGAAATTAGTCGCTATCTCTGCACTAAAATATATCCTCTGTTGCAACAAACACAAACAGCTGCTGCCGTCTAGAGGTTACTACACTAACCAAGTTAGTACAGTGCTAAGCAGATCGCAAGGGAAAGTTCTGAATGACGGAGAAACGCATTACTGAAATAATATCGTTAATATGAACTTAATTTAAACATTAGTGACTGTCAATATACTGTATTGAAATATAAAACTGAAATTGTATTCCAGTCTTGAAGCAAGTGTAATCATTTTGATCATTTGTGATAGATTTCTGGGAGACATACTGTGACGTAGATTAATATTCTATGGAGTGAAGTGAACTAAAATCTAGGCAAATACACCTTAGTAAATGGGACTCCTATAATGTTTTTGCTTTCTTCTAGTTCTGCTTCTAATAGTCCCACTAATCCTATGTTTGCCTTCATAGTATTTCATATACATAAATGTAGCTGTCAAAATCTCAACATTGAATAGTTTGGAAGCGCAGATAGAATAGATTAGTAACGATGGCACAAGTGCCCAGAAATGCAAAGGTGTTTATTGTGAGGATGTGTCTTTCGACCTTTTCGGCTCATGATTACAAGACAGGCCACTGTGTCAAGATCATTCAATTTCAACGAACTTTCAGATTTAGCACGCTCTGCTTAAGCTCCGGAGTACTTAATGCGGTACTATCAGGAGATCATCTCCAGCTCTGAGTTCAGATGCAACGAAAACTGCTGGGGACCAAAAAAAGCTGGGGACCAAATGAACTTGTGTTTAGTACGGTGCTGAGGGTTCAGCATCGTTGTTGTTCAAATTAGCAAGAACTGCCGGTGCTCTGAATCAGAGCTTTTCAATTAGTCTGTTCAGTGCGTTAATATGTCAGCCAAAATTATTCATTTATCTGTCTTGTGTTAATATATAACTGAATGTTCTTGGCAATTTAATGTTAATTTGAATTTAAGAACGGCATTTATATTGAAATAAACCAGAGAAGGTAACTGCTTATGAGATACTCAATTGCATTTAATCACAAACGAACAAACGATAATAGCAGGTGCGTGTTAAGCTTGAACATGTATTATAGCAGTTTTTATTTCCATTGATAAATTATACTGATTCATACAGAGATCCTTCAGACAAATAAAGCAAACACATTGCTATTTCGGTGTTATAATAGGCATAAGCTACTTTTGTGTCTGCAATAATTTTAACGTAAGTGTTATGCAACTTCAGGGGCTGCATTTGTTGTAATGTTTGTTGTACAACTCATCTACATTAAGAGTTTTTAATTAAAATAAAGGCGCGTAGTGCATTTTCCTTACAGCTGAGTGAAAACAGATGTTACACAAAGCATCATCTAATGTCCAACAGCGTTAGTCATTTTATTTTTTAAATAGAATTAACATCAATATGTGGATTTGATCTACAAAAACAAGTTACATTTACAGCTCTAAAAAGGAAAACTTAGAGCTCTGTAACAGATCTTTTCAGTTAATTGCTGTTCCTCTGATCTTGAAATTTTAAAACCACCTTTTCCTTGCCTTTCATGTGGTCTGTGTACTATTCCATTAACAGCACCGTCACTGAGGCATGTGCGGTCTTGCTCAACCTTGTTACCGACTGGATGGGCCTCCTGTTCGTCTCCAAATCTTTCCGCACATTTCAACACCATTATTGTTGGACCACAGCCACAGATATGAGAAAGGACACTGTTCCAAAGAATTGTCTTAGATTATCACTTTTAATAATGTGTTTTTTTTTCTTTAACTTACCCATACCTTTGCCTATACAGTACAACTTATTCTTTGCATCCCCAATATCCCTGCTTTCCCTGAGAAACACAAGTGAAGAGTCAAATCCCAAAGAAAAATACAACAAATCTATTCAATTAACTCCCAGATGTAACAGAACACATGTAAGAATTACACTCCATTTCAATTTGTATTTCCTTGATTTCAGTTCTCTTCCCTCCCCTGGTTATCTGAAAAATTAACTATCACATACAAAAGGGTTAGTGTTAGGTTAAACATGCATTATCTGTAGTACAGCTACTGATAAAGATAGATATTAAACTTCATTATTAACAGATTACACTTTTATTAATAAATACTTGTATTGATAAATAATTGTTGTGTCTGGAAAGCCCCTCAAGTATTGTAGGTAAATTTTACAATAAATGTCAAGCTAAAGATGCTAAGTTCATCATTAGTGAAGGTATCATCTCCACTATGTTCAGGAAAGTTCTAATGGGATCCAGTGCTTAGTCCGCTACTGAGTTGCTTAAAACCTGTGAAGAGGTGGTTTAAATTAATCTACTACTGCAATAATATCTAGAGGGCAGCAGTTGTTACTTTGGGTTCATTGCAATTCAGGACAGGTTCAGAATGGAGCTGTGGACAAATTTCAGCCATGTTCATTGCATTTGATCTTAAGTTTGCTCACTAGTTTTGCACAGGCTGAACTCCAGTTGGTTCGCTGCTTTGGGGTCGATACAATTGGTCCCTTGAGTTATGCCACCAGGAGAAATTATTTCCAGATTTGTGTTTCTTTTGTAAAACCCAAAGCACTGGAAACACATTTTGCTGAGATTAAGTTAAAAATAAGGATATTAAATTATCAAAACATTAAACAAGTGAGATCCCATGTAAGTAGATAAAGTCTCAAAACCATCCTGTTTTATTGTTAATTACGGTTAAACCAGTAAATCTGAGATACTGAAGTTTGGAAATATGCAGTACATACTACAATGTTGACAGATAAAATTGTATTATTCAAAGTTTAAGGCTGTTTTAAATGCACAGTGGAAACAAATGTAGTGAGACTGAAACAGAGCCCTTCCTGTAGTTGTGACAGTGTGTCCCTTACTATGAAAATTAAAACAAGCAGCTATGCAGTTGTTGGACATGTTAATATATCTTGTTGAATGGAGAGTGCAATTTTTATATTGAATTTCTCTGTGCAACTGTCTGGTGCTACAGCTGCCTGTCAGTTCCCAGGTGTGTGAGTCACTGTTCATATGTCCTGAGCTTTTGGAAGAGGAGAAGTCTTTAGGAAAAATCCTCCTGCTGAGTTTTATTCATATTGATAAACTGCGAGTCTCTGCAGTGCTGGGTTTGAGAAGTCATCTGTTACAGGCAGAAATGACCTCTGGGGGGCTAGGCCTTTAACTGGTTTTACACATAGACTGTTGATTCACATGGTTTAAGTTCCATTCACACAAGCCTGACAAGCAGCTTTGCCACTTCCACAGCCCTGGGCCTTCAGCACTCCTTCAGAATGAGTCCCCAGTCTCACTCACTTCCTTCTCTCCCCTTCCAACTTGTACTTGAACTTGAACTTGAACTTTATTGCCATATGTAACCGGTACTGATACAATGGAATTCTTACTTATAGAAAGTCTCTCGATTGTAAAACAAGTGTAAAAAACAAAACAAAGTGCAAACAGTGCATCAATACAATATACAAACAAACAATAGACAATGTGCAAGTAAACATGTAGACAGTTTGAATGTAAACAATACAGACGTGTAAACAATGACTGGAGATGTGCAATAGATAAGAAATCATAAAGAGGTAGATGGTGATGGTGTAGGTGTGGTCCGAGGGGGATGGCTAAATGTGTTCGCCAGTCTCACTGCTTGTGGATAAAAGCTATTGAAGAATCTAGTGGTAAGTGTCCGTATGCTCTTATATCTCTTGCCTGAGGGCAGTGGGGTGAAGAGCTCATGCCCGAGGTGGTGACTGTCCTCTGTGATGGCCAGAATTCTACCACGGCAGCGGTCCTCATAGAGCTGTTTAATCTCGGTGAGACCGCAGCCAATAATCTTCTGGGCCATTTTGACCATTCTCTGCAGTGCCTTTCTTTCTCGCAAAGAAGTGTTGCATACCACACGGTGATCCTGTTGGTAAGGATGCTCTTGATGGTGCAGCAGTAGAAGTTCACCAACACATGTATTGGCATCCCCCATCGCTAGAGGCACCTCAAGAAATAAAGGCGCTGCTGAGCCTTCTTCATGATAGAGTCAGTGTTCACAGTCCAGGTTAGATCTTTAGAGATGTGAATTCCCAAAAACCTAAAGCTGGTGACTGTTTCCACTTCCATTCCATCAATACTGAGTGGGCTGTGAGTGTATGGCCTGTGTCTCCGAAAGTCCACTATTAGCTCTTTCGTTTTCTTTATGTTCAAGTCCAGGTTATTGCTATGACACCACCTAAGCATCTGTACAACTTCATCCCTGTAAGTGGACTCGTCATCATAACTGATCAGTCCTATTATAGTGGTGGCATCTGCAAACTTAATGATGCGGTTGTTGCTGTGTCTTGCTGTGCAGTTGTGAGTAAATAGGGAGTATAACCTTGGACTCAGACAGCAGCCTTGTGGGGTTCCAGTGCTCAGGGTGAGTGGTGTTGATGTTTTATTGCCTATCCGCACCACCTGTGGTCTATCGATAAGAAAGTCCAGCAGCCAGTTGCAGACAGAGTTGCACAGACCTAATCCCCTGAGCTTTGTCACCAGTTGACTGGGTATGATGGAATTGAATGCTTGAGGCACTGCAGACATTTCTCCAGGAGAAATGTCAACCTCCTTTGTGGTCTGGGGAACTCACACACATAGCCACCAGCTTTCACAACCTTCACACTATACCCCTTAGTCCACTACAGTGGATTCCTCCTACTCTACACACTATTTCTTTACTTACTATCAAAAGAATCCGTGGGGTCAGAGTGCAGGGTCAGCCATTTATATAGCACCACTGGAGCAGCTAGGGTTAAGGGCCTTGCTTAGGGGCCCAACAGAGCAGGAATCCTCTACCAGCCACGGGATACGAACGGGCAACCTTCCAGCCATAGGTGCAGATCCTTAGCCACAGAGACACCACACTACCCAAATTAATTAACATTCCTACATGGCAGAGTCACAGTGGAGCCTGTGTAACATATTTTCTTGAGAAGAGGAAGGTAAGCAGTCCTTTTCCTCACAGTGAGGATAGTTTTACATGGGTCAGCTCTGCTGTTATTATCAGGAAAAGACAGGTGTGGAAACATGCTCACAAGCGAGTCATGAACACGCAATGTATACACATTGGATAATATGAGCACATATCTTCTAGACAATTGCTGGAAATAATAAAAACATTAAGAAAGAAAGGCAAAACAAAATGTTAGATTATACATCTATTAGAGCAGAATGCAAATCAGGGAATGTTATATTAGTTTCAATTTAAGCTGTCAACCAGGCCTCAACTGTCTGTACTTACAAAATTAATACAGAATGTTTCAGGGGACATTATTCCATCTGGAAATGGCCTCTGGACATATGACAAACAGGAGTACTAAAAGGTTAAAATCACATAATATAGTAATAGTAAGGCCTCATTTGGTATACTGTGTACACTTTTGGTCACCACACTAAAACAACAACAACAACAACAACAACAATATATATATATATTCCTGTTAGAATTAGGTCTGATAACTACCAGATACAGTTTGGGACTCAGGAGAATGTCCTACACTGACAGACTGAAGGACCAAAGCCTTTATGTCTCGAACAGAGAAGATCAAGGGGATTTGATAAAGTATTCAATATCCTCAAAGGTACTGACAAATTCATCACAATTAAATACAAATTAGAAGACACAAGTGAGGACTACATGGAAGTATATGTAAAGCTGAGAACAGGAAGCTGTGCATCAGATGGTTTTGGAGGGTTGCCTGAATCTTCAGTAAATCATGTACAGCACATGTGACTAAAGGTTAGGCACTGCTGTAAGCACTTTCCAGCACAAGACCAAAACCATGTGTCCTAGGTTACTGAAACACCAATAGAAGGATAAAACAGGTCTTGTGATCTGGTGTTTATCACCACACCAACCCTTAGATGACCATATCCTCTGAAAACACAGCCAGTTTAATGTGATAATTAACACTGTGCTGAATATTCCAAATTCAAGATAAAGGTGAGGTTGATCTGTGTGAATTCAAATCCAGATTCCTTCAGTTTATTAAAACAGATGAGTTTATTAGAAATACAATTAATACAACAAAGGCCTTTGGAAAGGAAAGTGGAAATGGTTGGAAATAGAGAATTTGAAAAGTGCAAGTTGCTAAGTTATAGAGTAGTGTTAACAAAGTCAAATTCTAATTTGAGGCAGAAGGCATCATGTTACATTAAGTCTTTATCAAGATAAACCAAACACAAAGTTAATAAATACATATATATATTAAGGAACAGTGCAAACTAAAAAAGCTTTGCGTCCGTATTGCTTATGTCTTGGATAGCGGGGAAGTAGGCATCATCTGGTGCGGATTTGTTAAGTAGAAGACTGCTGTGACTCTGCTCAGAAGCTGATCCAGAGTTGCTGTGGAGCTCAAGTAGATGGGCTGCTGGCTGGAGAGGGTGGAGCAGTGGATCAGACTTTACTCCTCTTGTCTAGCTGAGCTCTTTGTTACTTCTTCTCCCTTGTCTGCTGACTTCCTTTAGACTTGACATCCACTAGTAGGACCTAACGTCTTCTAAAACTTCCAGACTTCCAAAGTGTGGCTCTTGGCTTGCTCTATTGATTAGCCTCAGACAAAGACATACCAGAGTCTTTTCTTCCAGGGTTCTGGTTAGCCAGTTCAAACCTGTGATTTGCATATCTTGCCTTCAGAAATTTTTATTGCTTCTAACAGGAAAGACAGGATAAAATATCCAATAATTGAGAAAACTCAAAACTTCTTCTGAGTAAAATTTACAAAGTTAATATTAGATTATTAGATTTCTGACCTACTCATGCTTTGCCCATTCATTTGATACCAAACAAGTACAGCCTGTTTATTTCTGAAATGATAATGATGAATTATATTGTATTTTAATTTAATAATGTAGGTTTAAGCTTTCGTAAGGGAATGAAACATGTGGCAACACATCCAGTACTTAATATAGTCTTTTATCAATACAGAATGAAGGATGCAATTTTAATAGGTCAAAATTCTGACTTGCTTTACAAGCAATTGGAGAGGATTGTATCCTCATGTATTCACTAGACTCAAACCTGGACCCTCAATCGATGTTGATGGATCAGAAAAATCTGAAAAATCCTTACAGTAATGCTTGTTGTAACCAGGATTCCGACTGTTCCATCTGTTTAATTATGAATTGCTCTTTAATTTAAGACCATACAAGTGATACAGTAGTTACAGGCATTTGCTCAGATATCCATTGTTTCTCTTAGTTTAATGCAGTTGGTTCTGTTTCTTTTAAATGTGATAAATAAAATATCTATTTATGGATGATTTTAAGGTATGTTTGGTCAGTTCCTTTAAAATGAATCTTAAAAAAAGTCCTTCTTGCATTTCTTACTAAGTAGTGGCCCTTAAATTATGGCCTTGTGTCAGGTGTTGGGAAATCACCTCTCTTGACTTGAGAATCACTAGCCCTGTTTTGTTCTTGGCTAAATGGTTTTATGTATGTTTCAGTACAATTCTTATCTCTCCTTGAGAGAGGTTCACAGTCCTTCTAGCCTTTGTAGAAACTCAAAGAATAATAAATTCCCCATTATTCAGAGATGCAGGCATGCAGACTTGTTAGCAAAGTGTGGAACAAGCTAGACAGTAATATGGTTAAATTTAACAGCCTGTGTGACATTGTGTGGGTTTTAGCGACACCTTTCACCGGTTTCAGGCTCAATATCCCAGACAGAAGTAGAAAGTCAGCTTGTAGTCGGTCCATACTTAGCTTTTCGGAAGGTTTTTAGGGCAAATGTTAAAACTCAGTTAAGGATTTTATTTCTCTGAAGTAGAGAAGAGAGGATTATCTGAGCTGAAGGCTCATGGTCCTGGCATGAATGCTTGAGTAGCCACTTGAGCCTTTAATATAATGCTCCTAATTAAAGGTGATGATGATTAGAGAGATATTCACTTGGCTGTTAGGGAAGAGTGATATTGGTTTTCTCGTGTGGGGCCCTCTGGTGGTGATTAGAGATTTGGGTTGTGATTCGGGAGGTGAATTTATTTTGTTTTCTATGTGACACCTGTCTTTATTTTTCAAGAAACAGCTGAATGAGTCCCCAGATCAATTAACTAACTACCAAATGGGAAAATTAGCCAAATGGCATTTTTCATATTTGTATTGCTCTACTCGAGTATAACCATAGGCAAACCAGTTTTCCCACAGGTCACATTTTTATGCCATCCAGTCAGAGCTGACTTCATGGTTTCAAATAATCTTGCATAAATCAGACCTCTGTCTACTCCCTTAAGTTATTTGTGATCACAAAATAATGAATGTTGCCTAGCTGCTGTTGAATCAGGAGTTAGTCACCAACTTATAACACTGTTCCATTATATAATCACTTCCAAGTTATGACTTTGACTTATAATGCAAATTTCAGAATCAATTTGTATTGCTGGTTCAAGGAATTGTGATAATGTGTAAAACTAATCAATATACATTAACTGTTGACAGCTATAGTACGAATACATGTTTTTACAGTCAATTTGTTGTGGCACAGGTATCCTGAATGAATTAATAAGAATCAGAACCTATAGAATTTTTACAAAATTCACATAGTATAAAATAGTGAAAAATGAGTTAATGTATTCTTAAGTTAGTTTTCTCTTATTTTACCAGGAGCAGAATAGGCATGATGGCAACTCCACAGATATTCATTGAGATCCAGAATGATAAAGTTGTACTCAATGAGAGGGCAGCTGAAGTTCTGTCAGGAATGACAGGTGTTGCAGAGGTGATTGGCATTGTGGGTAAGCACAGGACTGGAAAGTCTTACCTGCTGTCTCGGTTCTTTAATGAAGACCAAGGATTCAAAGTTGGACATGGAGTGGAAGGATGTACCAAAGGCATTTGGATGTGGTCCAGACCACACCCTTTCCACACAAATGCCTGTCTCCTGCTTCTGGATACTGAGGGATTGGATGACTGTGAAAATAGGCTCATAACTGATAAGACTATATTTTTACTGACAACACTGCTGTCCAGCAGTATAATCTTCAACATCAAAGGATGTATCGACAGAAGCGCTATTGAAGAAATTCTGTATCCTTGGGAAGAAAACATTTTAAACTATACAACAATATAAATTACTAAAAAAGAAATCTTGAGCTTTACATAATCCTCCAATTTTATGAGCAGATTTAGTTTTCAGTTTAAAGTGAATTCTGGGGTGAGCTGTGGTGAACTTTGTTTATGCTGATTTGTGTCACCCATGATGCCCAGTACTGTTACTGTACCAGCTGTGTGGAGTTGTCTAATTGGAGAATTAGTTAATATCATTGCTGGGTCACTTCACTTCACCCCTTTCAGTACTGAACCACAAGTACATATGTGCAGTCAGAGTGTTAATGAAGTCTGCTGTAAAATATTTTTTATAATCTTATGACAGCTTCTAATCATATTCTAATCATATGAAACTGAAACTGAAACAATCTAATTATCTAGAACTGCAAAAGTCCAATAAAAGCCAAAATAAAAGCCAAAATCAGATTTCTGGAGCATTTCAACAGGACATTACAGGAAAAAAAGGACAATGAAGACTTATATTGGAATTTAAAACAAATATCAAAATTATTGTTTCTGACTAACAAAGAGATTATAAATAAGAAAATATTATTATCCATGTTTAAACCAGGTGGTGCATTGGCACTGTGATTATCATTGCAGCCTTGCAGCACTGGGGCCCTTGGTGTAATTCCTGGGGTGCTCTCTGCATACTCTTTGCATGGGTTTCCTCCAGGTGCTTAACCAAGTGGTTTGGTAGAGTTGGCCCTGGTGTGAGTGTATGCCCTGTGATGGATTGATGTCCTGTCCAGGGTGTATCCTGCCTTTTGCACATTGATTCCTGGGTAGGATCCATCTCTCCTGGGACTCTGAAATGGACAAGTGCTTATTGTAAGTGATGCAGTGTTAAGAATTTTTCAAATAATAATAATAATAATAATAATAATTGCTTACACTTATATAGCGCTTTTCTGGACACTCCACTCAAAGCGCTTTACAGGTAATGGGGACTCCCCTCCACCACCACCAATGTGCAGCATCCACCTGGATGATGCGACGGCAGCCATAGTGCGCCAGACCGCTCACCACACATCAGCTATCAGTGGGGAGGAGAGCAGAGTAATGTAGCCAGTTCATAGATGGGGATTATTAGGAGGTCATGATTGGTAAAGGCCAATGGAGAAATTTAGCCAGGACACCGGGGTTACACCCCTACTCTTTTTGAGAAACGCCCTGGGATTTTTAATGACCACAGAGAGTCAGGACCTCGGTTTTACGTCTCATCCGAAGGACTGTTCAGTGATTTAAAAATATCAGCAATGTTAAACTCTATTTTTTAATTAAAGGCCATTATCAATGTGACGTCATAGATTTTTTTTTTCCTGAAACCCAGTACAGCTGCCTCTTACAAGTTGTACATCAGATGTCTTTCGTCAGTGAGGAGAAAAATAAGTCACTTAAAGATTACCTTCCGAACTTGTTCTATATACTGATAAGAGATTTCCAGTTTGAAGAATTTGATCATGATAAGTTTAAGGACAAGTTTCTGAATGCCTTGGATAAAGAAACAAAGACAAAATATAAGGAAGTCTTTGACAAAACAGAAATTCATATTCTGCCACAACCAGCTCTTGGGAAAGCGCTCAAGTAAGTATACTTTTTATTTATATATAATAATATAATAAACTATTCAGGAATTGCCAAATACTTAAACATTTTGTTCTTGTTTTTGAAAGTTTGCTGTGCTTTATATAATTTCTCCTTTCCAGTGTGTGTACAGTATTTGAAAGGAAGGGTCAAATATCATCTGTACTCAACAGACTCTGCTTACTTCTGTCTGTAATTTCCTCTCAAACTCAAACCTTCTGTTTTTGTTGTCCCCTCACATCCTTGCTAATGTATTAGGATTTGTTTTGGTGAGGAAAAAACAAGTGAGACACAATCTATTCATAGATCATCTTTTCTTCCTTATTTGCTTTTCACCTCTGCTAAACAGTTTTGTTTTCTGTCACTTAGTCTTACCCCTGTACCCCTATTATTTTGATTTGCCTGACATCATAATATGATATTAATTATCACTCTAATTATTATAATAATTATAACATTCTACTGTTCCTAAAATCCTATTCTATCTTACCTGATGGATCCACATTTTAAGTAGTAAACTATAATTTATAAATTTAAGTAAACTATAATTTCTATTTACATTTCTTTATTATATGTAAGTTTGGTAATAAGAGCATGCTTACTTAAGTGTTTTTAACATATGTACTTGATTCTTCTTCAGAAAACTCCCGGAAATGAAAGATGAAGATTTAGACCATGACTTTCTAACATCACTCAACACCTTTGTGACCACTGTTCGTGATAAACAGTCTGCTCCCAAGGCAGTGAAAAGTCTCATCTGCACACCAGGAGGTAAAGCCTTCACAAGCAGCTCTGTTAAATGACAGTGGATATTCATTTATGCGACTGTTGTCAATTACATCTCTTGATTTTCTTGTTCAAATTCTAAAAATGGAATGAGCTGACGTAAAAAAGCACTTTTTTTAGCACTTTGGCTTTACACTTTGGACAGTACACCTGGCTGAGGAACTGACAGTGCTGGTCGGAGATTAGTGTTGCCTCCTTACTGAAGAAGGATGAGCCAGAGGAACCTGCTGCAAAGGATGTTGGGGTGGAGGGAGGGGTCTGTTACATTGGCACATTGAAAATGTCTCCATTTTCATCCTTTGTTTTAGCATATTTATGGGACAAATTAACCTATTTTATACTGGGAGGTAATAAAATAAAACACATGGTTTTGGTTCCCCAGAAGTATATAGTGTATTCAAGAGTGATCATTAAATGAGTAAAGATGTCAATGCATAGAGAGACTTGGCTGAACCCATGTTCCCAGGCTATAGGGTGAGGAAACTGTAAGCCCAGTTCAGAGAAGAGTGGCTGAGGGGCTGGTGCAGAGGTGGAGACAGGGGGAGGAATGAATTCATGAGCAAGGAGGAGAAAACGTTTACGTTTACAGTATATACACTGATATAAACTGATGTCAGTGCTGGTATACATTAAATAAATAATAGTAAGGAAAAATTGTCACATTTTGTAGCAATAATGTTTTGTGATTGTATGTATGATTCTTCTTCTTATAATACTTTGAAGAAACTAGAATTTAAAATGCAGTCCTCATCAGAATTCAAAGAACGAATAATTACATTGCAGATTTCTAATTGCAGTTTCATTTTTATTCCTCAGTTTCTGGTGAAAGATGTGATATTTTTCCTGAAAATACATATTTGCTTTGTTACATTTTCATGCAGAATGTGTTTTTTTTAAACAGGGACAACCAATGAATTTTTACATCATTAATGTTTCAAATAATTCTGAATGTTATCACTGCAATTGTTGCAATACTAATGTGTTTCATTACTGTATATTGATAGTAATAATATGAAAAGTGTGTTAATGAAAGAATGTGTATTTTTTAATTAAGGAAATTACTTCAGGAATGCTCACAAATTAGAGCAGCTGAGGGAAAATCCATCTTTGTTTTTGATGTAAACTACATTAAAAACTAATTTTATTAATTTCTGAAAAATCAGTTAACCAAATGTAAAAACTCGTCTCAGCACTTATTTTACTGCTGAGAATATAAGAAATGAGATATAAGCAATCTTCTGGGAAGAAGTCAAAATGTAATCTCACCCCCTTCACCAGGTGGAAGAAGATTTCCCAGAGAGAAAGAAATGCTTCTGTAATATCAAAAAAGTCCATGTGGCCACTGACAGCAGCACCTGGAGGACACAAAGGTTCTCCAGTATTGGACTCATTCAGTGAAGAAAGGAAACTCAGCCCCTTGGTCTTTAATTTCCTTTGACATGTTGCCCCAACTTTATGTCTGGGAATGTCAATCAGATGTGTCTCTTAATGCCTCAAACTGCAAATATGGATCTCACACAAAGCATGATAAATATTAATGTTTACTGCCCTGTAATATTATTAAATATTTTTAAAATCCAGGAAATATTACAAAGAACTTTTCATTATTTTATTAAGTGTTTGAGGCATTAAAAGCATTACAGGTGCTGTCAGTTCCAGTAATTACTGGTTGTATTTTTATGGTTTTTCAGTATAAATATACACATTTTGTTTGTTCTCATTTGCTTAATCTCAACATATCACCACCTGACATTACTCTTTTCCCCTCTGTGAAGCCTTTGTGGAGCTGGCTCGCTCCTACATCAACATGCTGAACAAACAAGACAATGTCTGTCTGACAGTAGCTGCTCTGGAAATGAATGAGGCCTGGATAAACAAAACATTTCTATTAGCAAAAGATAACATGGAAAATATTGTAACAGAGATGGAAGTTCACCTTCCACACAATGAAGATGCACTGTGCAAAGACTACAATGAAAAATGTGACAAAGTAATTGAGGAGTTCATGAAAAAAACTGGAATATACCAGCGGCACGAATCAAAAGGAATTAAAGAAGAAGGAGTTACAGGTAAATCTAAAAAATAGTTTGTCATTAAATACTAAATACTAAATTAAAATATCAGTAGAGAATGAATACTGTACTTGATTTCATTGTTAAATAGTTCTAACTTGTTTACTTTGTTTATAAAAAGCATACACAATTGCTACATATAAATATCAATAAGGCTGAAATGCTAATATTTTCTGAAAACCTGAATATCTCCCATCTTCCTAAATAATTTTTTAATCTAGTGAAAATAATTACACTGTTTATTGAAGAGCAATGAAAGTATAAGTGTCTAGGTTTTACATTAATAGCTACTTCATTGCATACATGAATATTAATTAGTCAGCAGATAGGTGTGTTATATGTTCTTTGGGATAGCAAAATACTGAGCTCAAAGCACAGATGACCGATGTTAACGAGTTCCTTAGAAATCTGTATAAAAAGCCAAAATACATGGGTTTTTTTGATGCAAGAATGGTGAAGGTTTGCCCTGCTTGAGTAAAACAAATTGCCTGGTTAACAGCAAGACTCATTCATGCCATCAGTAGTCCAGGAAAAAAAAAACCAGACAACCACAGACGTATTTACTGATCTTTAGGAAGTGATGTAATAGAGAATTAGAGTACCAGAGGTTAAAATCAACTGTGTCACATTAAGGAACAGCAATGCATTGCAACACATTCACTAATATTTCCCAAGTAACATTCGCCTCCTAAATTAATTTTCATCATGCCATGCTGTGTGTTGTATCACATTTCGCAAAAGTTTTTCAAATTGATTTATCATTAACAGAAAAAGAATACATAGATGCACAAGTTTGATAATAAAATAAAGGGAAAAGTGACATTATGGTTTTGTATGCCTTAGTAGATATGGTCTAGTGCAGAAAAAGGAAAGAACAAAGTGTATATCTTCATTGAAGTAGCAAACATATTGTTAATTGAAACTTTAGGAAAAGCACTTTAGGAAACCTGTAATTATTGTTTATATTCCCTTTTCTTTGCTTATTAAAACATGAATTTCCATCAAATTTTACCATTCCACTTAGAAACTGAAAGACCAATGGCTGAATGAACTTTGTAAAAAGAATTGCATGAAAAGATTTACGAATCTAAAGGATAAATACACTAGAGGTCTTCAGAATCACAAAGACAAAGAAATATTTAATGAAACAATGAAGAGCATAAAGAAGATCAGAGAAGAATACTTCAGGTTTCACAGTAAGTTAAATTGTCGGCTCAATTTAATTGAAAACAATACAACTAAGTTGTTTTATCAATTGTTACAGTTTACGTCTGTTTTTTTAAGAACATTTCAGTACACAAAGAATGAGCTCCCATGGTGCTCTTAGTTTTTGGCCTGACGTGCTTTGTGCACTTGAGTGTTTAAACTCAGTGTTTAAACTTGTTTCCACAAGGCTGTACCTTTAAACTGTTGCTTGGTATGACTGCGGACCAGCAATTGACTTTAAGTTGTCTTGTGTCTTCCACAAACGCAGCAGAAATTTAATTCTCTGCTCAAGGATCGTGGTATATTTATATGATACAGTATACAGTATATACAGAAGCAGCCATTCAAGGTTCACAGTACAAACCCGTACAGCACGCAACTAACCACAAGCCACCTCGGCATATGCCACGGTACGTGATTGGCTGTCCAAAAATACCGACAGGGGCACTCGTGGTGCATTGGTCAGTAGTGAAAAGATTTAATCATTTAATCTGTTTACTGTGCACATTTTAATCTGCTTAGTATTGAATATTTATATGGAATTTTACCACTAAAGGGAAATTTTAGTAGCTGAGCATAAAAAGAAGAGGAACATAACGCATCTGAAGGTCATAAACGATATTAATTTAGGAACATAAACATATTACTGTATGTAAACTGTACTGTATATGGCTGGTCTTGGTATTTTAAAGAAAAAATACACACCAGTATTCCATTTCTCCCTAAACATTTTAAGCATCAAAGTCTTACAGTACATGTGGTTATTTTGAAATGTTTTTACTTGCTCCTTCTGACCATATTACTGTACATTTATATACTTCGTGAAAAATTGATATTTTTAACCTTTGCTAATACGCTCGTTATCGGATAAACAAAAGCATTTTTTTAGAATTGGATAAATAGGGAATATAAAATGGATTTGTGTATCTAAATAAATTAATAACGGTATAGCTATAGTTCTATATTGATATGTGTATTGCTGTTTCAGTGCATGTCTTATGATTTGCCTTGGCGGCATGACAGCTTAAGTGACTGATGTGTAAGCATGAGGTTGGATGTTTCAATCCAGCAATCTCTGTGAGTTTTCTTTTAACAAATAAACATTTCTTTGAAAAACTAAAATAGCAAATATTATGGACACTACAGTATATTGACATTTTTTATATTGCTAAATATCACATGTTCGTACCGTATGTACACAGTGGTACCACAGGTTGTAGGGCGTAAATCCACATGAGCCCGAAAGCCCTACATTAACGTTGTGCATTCGCCTGGCGCTGCGCGGTTTACATCTCTCTCTGCAGGAGTGCTGGCTGTGCCGAATTAAACCGGTTTCACTGGTTTTTTCAAAGTAGGATAGGACGAGTCTTCCAGCAAGACACTCCACCTTCCCACACGGACACATGTTTTCTTAGTAAAACAGGTTCACAGTGCGAAGCTGTGTCAGTCTTCTGTGTAAAGAAAATCGGTTTGAACACCATGGGGGCTGTTTTTAATAAGCTGCTGAGTAAAGAATAGGAATTTTCCTGCTGTCAGCAGTATTGTGTATATAGTTTTTTGTACAGGCTGTGAAAAGTTTCACAAAAAGAGGTCTTTAAAATTAGGCTGGTCAAATGATTATTTTAATTCTTAAAAAATAAATCAAAAACAAGATATAATGTTGTGTTCCTACTTAGACATTGCACGACTTTAAAAGCTTAAAAAACAGGTTTCGATAGTTATTAACCACTTTTAAAAAATGGGTGATTTTTCTTCCTCATGATCAGCTTAGAATCTCTTTTTATGCTGTAAGGTTTTTACTACTTAATTAAACGTTTAAAATACACGAATTTCATAAACACAACACACGTTTCGATTTAAAAAAATAATATTCTGTTATCTTCCTGGTATGTAGAACAGATCAGCAGGTTTTTTTTCCCGTATCAGAGGCTCTGAAAACAGTGTGCTGCCCACTGCACTGTGTCAGAGGGAGAGGTAGCATTGGAAAGGAGAAAGCGCAGAGCTCAATAATGCACAATGGCTGTGAAGCACCAATTGCGTTCATAACTTAGTGTTTAAAATTAAACAACGTCAATAATTTTCTTTGACTTCTAAGTCCCTTTATTATCATCAAGCACAGGTTTCTTTTTTGATGCCATCGTTAGACAAAGCAGGAACTTATTGTACTTTCTAATGACATTACTGTCAGGGAACCAAAACGTGGAATAGGAGGATCCTTATGCGTGACCGGAATCCCACAGGACACAGAGTAGCAAAGGGACAATCCAAAAGACAAAATCCAAAGGCAGGGTCGATAAGGGAGGCAAAGGGTCCGGTAACAAGAGATAGTCAAACAATTCAGAGGCAAAATCCAGAAGGCGAGGTCAAGAGGCAGAAGCAGAAGATTCGTAACGGGAGATCAGTCAAAAAGGTTTAGGAAACACGCACTGGAGAATACTAAGATAGGCTTCTCAATAGTGAGCGTGGGAAGGTGTGCGAAGGGGGTTTAAATACTGAAAGGAAAGGGGTGTGATTGGATGATTGGTTAGGGAGTGAGAATTTGAGGAATCTGATGCATGTGAGAATGTGCTGGGTTCAATCAGGGATGAGATTGGGAAGCAGAGGTTCCGGGAATGTAACGTCGTTTGCGAGGGAGAGTGTGGGGCGTGACAGTACCCCCCCCTTTAGGGTCGGCTCCTGACGACCTCAGAGAGCGAGTACGAACAAAGTCATCAATGAGGCTGCGATCCAAAATATCTTTCTCCCAGACCCAGGAACGTTCCTCAGGACCATAGCCCTCCCAGTCGACTAGAAATTGTTGGCGACCTCGGAGCCAGCGGGCATCCAAGATCTTATTGACCGTGTAGGAAGGCAGACCATCAACGAGTCGTGGTGGGGGTGGAGGTGGCCGAGGCCGGGAGAGGGGGGATCTGTGGTAGGGTTTCAGGAGAGAGACGTGGAAGGAGGGGTGCACCCTGAGAGTTGGAGGAAGAGCAAGACGATAGGTTACAGGGGTGAGCTGGGAGAGGATGCGAAAAGGTCCAATAAAACGGGGTCCCAACTTATGTGAAGGCTGTCTAAGGGGCAAGTTTTTAGTAGACAGCCAGACAAACTGTCCTCGTCGTAGTCTGGGCACAGGTCGTCGATGACGGTCAGCGGTGGTCTTCTGCCGCAAGGAGGTCTTCAGGAGGGCGGATCTGGCTTGTCTCCAAATCCTCTTGAGGAAAGTGAGGCGCGTCTGGAGGCAGGGAATATCCGAATCAGGGATAGAGTCCGGGAGAAGAGAGGGTTGGTATCCCAGGGAGCAATAGAAGGGAGACATCCCAGTGGTGGAGGAAGAGAGAGAGTTATGAGCATACTCAGCCCAGGGGAGGAGAGAGACCCAGTCATCTTGAGAAGCAGAGACGTAAGATCGAAGGTAAGTAAGAAGGTCCTGGTTGGTTCTTTCCGTCAGTCCATTGGATTCAGGATGATAGCCAGACGTGAGAGATGTGGAAGTCCCGAGAGATTTGCAAAAAGTTCTCCAGAATCTTGAAATGAATTGAGGTCCTCGATCTGATACGATATCCTCAGGAATGCCGTGAAGTCTGAAGACATGAAGAATGAAGAGGTCAGCCATGTCTTGAGCAGATGGGAGGGCAGGAAGAGGAATGAAATGAGCCGACTTCGAGAATCTATCTACCACGACCATAATGGTAGTTTTGCCTTGACTCTCAGGAAGATCTGTAAGAAAATCCACTGAGATGTGGGACCAAGGTCTTCTAGGGGTTGGGAGTGGTTGGAGTAAACCGGGCTTCTTGAGACGGGAGGATTTGGACATGGCACAGATGGGACAGGCCTGCACGAACCCAGTAACATCAGTCCTCATAGAAGGCCACCAGAAATGTCTAGAGATGAATTCCAAGGAACGTTTGACACCGGGGTGACCTGCAAATAGTGAGTCATGACCCCAGCGAAGAACAGTGGAGCGTAAGGTATCCGGAACAAAGAGTCTGTCTGGAGGACACTGAGGGGGAACGGTTTGGTTGTGAAGTGCACGTTTGATTTGGTTCTCCAGGTCCCATCTAATAGCAGCCACAATTCTCTCAGGGGGTATAATGGGTTCAGGAGGGTCCAAAAAGCCAGGGGGATCATGGAGGCGAGATAGGGCGTCAGCCTTTATGTTCTTGGATCCCGGTGTATAAGTAATAAAAAAATGGAACCTAGAAAAGAAAAGTGACCAGCGGGCCTGGCGTGGATTCAAACGTTTGGCAGTTTGTAGGTAAGAGAGATTCTTATGATCTGTAAGAATAGTAAAAGGGTGTAGGGCCCCCTCCAACCAGTGTCTCCATTCCTCCAGGGCGAGCTTGATAGCCAGTAGTTCTCGGTCTCCAACATCATAATTAGTCTCGGCCCGGGACAATTTTTTGGAGAAAAAGGCGCAGGGGTGGAGGATACCCTTCTCTCCATGACGTTGAGATAATATGGCACCGACTCCGTTGGCTAAGGCATCCACCTCAAGAATGAATGGAAGGTTGGGGTCTGGGTGATGGAGGAGGGGGGCTGTGGTGAACAGTCTCTTGAGATGAAGGAAAGCTTGGTCTGCCTCAGGAGTCCATTTCCCTTGATCATGACCTTTTCGGGTCAGGGCTGTAATGGGGGAGACGACAGAGCTGAAATTCCTAATAAAACGGCGGTAAAAATTGGAAAATCCTAGGAAACGTTGAATTTGTTTTAAATTCTGGGGGGTTGGCCAGTTTTGTATGGATTCAGTCTTGGCAGGGTCAATTTCAATGCCCAGGGGTGAGAGGATGTAGCCAAGGAAGTGGATTCTGGTAACATGGAAAGTACACTTTTCCAATTTGGCGTAGAGTTTGTTCTGAATCAAACGATGAAGAACCTCACGCACATGAGAGACATGTTCCTGGGGACTTTGGGAAAAGATCAGAATATCATCCAGGTATACCAGGACATATTTGTGCAAGATATCCCTAAAGATGTCATTCATGAACCCCTGAAAAACAGCAGGAGCATTAATCAGTCCAAACGGCATTACTTGGTATTCATAATGACCGTGGGTAGTAATGAATGCCGTCTTCCATTCGTCACCCTCCCGAATGCGGATCAAATTATACGCACCGCGGAGATCCAGTTTAGAAAAAATAGTGGCGCCCCGGAGTGATTCCAAAGCCGATGAAATCAGAGGGAGGGGATAACTGTTCTTGATAGTTATGTTATTCAGACCGCGATAATCAATGCAGGGTCTGAGAGAGCCGTCTTTCTTTTTAACAAAGAAGAAACCGGCGCAGGCAGGTGAGGAAGAGGGGCGGATGAAACCAGATTCCAAGGACTCCTGGATATAATCTTCCATAGCCTGAGTCTCTTCGTTGGAGAGTGAATAGACATGGCCCTTAGGGGGTAGGACCCCTGGAATTAGGTCTATAGGACAGTCAGATGGGCGATGAGGCGGGAGGGATAGGGCCTTCTGTTTACTGAAGGCTAGGTGTAGATCCGAATACTGGGAAGGGATATTGGGGAGGTTATCTTGAGATATGTAGGAGACGGAAACCTTCTGAGGAAGCTGACAACAATGCGAAAGGCAATGGGAACCCCAGGCTGTGAGTTCCCCTTGTGACCAGGAGATGTGTGGGTTGTGAATCCGTAACCACGGGAAACCAAGAACCAATGGGTGAGAAGGGGATTGAATGAGAAAGAACCGAATGACCTCCTGGTGGGTGGCGCCGATGCGAAGAGTGAGGGGAGGGGGTAGAAGTTTAGTTTGTGTTTGAAGCGGGGGTGCAGGGGCAGGAGCTGCAGGTGGGGGAGACGGCGGAAGTGCAAAGTGGTCAGCTAGTTGCTGGACTGCAGTAGTTAGCAGGTCCAGATTCCGGGAGTGTTCAAGGAGAATAGAAAGTTGACTCCGGTCCGCTGGATCCATTTTAATAAGGCTCACTATTCTGTCAGGGAACCAAAACGTGGAATAGGAGGATCCTTATGCGTGACCGGAATCCCACAGGACACAGAGTAGCAAAGGGACAATCCAAAAGACAAAATCCAAAGGCAGGGTCGATAAGGGAGGCAAAGGGTCCGGTAACAAGAGATAGTCAAACAATTCAGAGGCAAAATCCAGAAGGCGAGGTCAAGAGGCAGAAGCAGAAGATTCGTAACGGGAGATCAGTCAAAAAGGTTTAGGAAACACGCACTGGAGAATACTAAGATAGGCTTCTCAATAGTGAGCGTGGGAAGGTGTGCGAAGGGGGTTTAAATACTGAAAGGAAAGGGGTGTGATTGGATGATTGGTTAGGGAGTGAGAATTTGAGGAATCTGATGCATGTGAGAATGTGCTGGGTTCAATCAGGGATGAGATTGGGAAGCAGAGGTTCCGGGAATGTAACGTCGTTTGCGAGGGAGAGTGTGGGGCGTGACAATTACATGTAGAAAGATTACAGATTACAGATTTTAATCGTCTTTAATTTTGTTATACATTTTAGAAAAGTTTCATCTACGCATACACCACAATACTATTTTCGATTGTATTTCTGAATGCTATGTATAAAAAAACTTTTGAATGGCTGCATCTGTATTACAGACATTTACAACAAAGACATATCATAAAACATTTACATATATTGTTAAGTTATTACTTTAAATATATACTTTAAATTACTGTAAATATATTACTTTATTTTATATAACACCTTTACAACTGGCATCTCAAAGTAATACAGGATTCTGGCTATCAAATTCTGAACATATTGGAGATTGCTAAGTGTGGAGTTAAATAACCTAGTGAACAGGATGTGCATCTATTAATTGTATTGAAAAAAGCCTTTCTTGATTTCTCTAGTTCCTAGTTTCTCTATGTTCCCTTTAAAATAAACGATTATCCCACAATGCTGTGTACTACATGGCCGGTAGGGAAACTAAAGGGAAATTTTAGTAGCTGAGCATAAAAAGAAGAGAAGCATAAAGCATGTGATGGTCATAAACTATATTAATTTAGGAACTGCATCAGAGATATTTTTTTAACTGCACTACATTGGGGAGAATCAGTATAGCTTACATTTATATAGAATGTATAGAAATACATTTTTCCTGCATCAAAGTTTAACTCGTTCAGAGTGCCCTACATTACAGCCCCAGTGCTGCAAGGTAGCAATGCTAACCACTTCACCACCGTTAAAAATGGATGGATATCTTAGTTATCTTTCTAATTCACAGGTTTGCATGCATAATTTAATTTTGAGAGCCACTGAGACATCTGGTACTACTGTTGTATTTATGTATTTATAAAAAAACATACAAAAAGCACACTAACAACTGTGCCATCCTATTCCTTAGTTAATACATTTTATTTTTATAAACAGTTAACATTTTTAGCAAAATATTTTGAATTATATTTACCCTATTTTTTCTTTAATTTTGTATTTAACTTATTTTATGTTAGAAAGATTTAATGTACATTTGAACAGTAAAAATATGGTATTACAAGATGTGGAGAAAAGTGCAACAATTTATTACAGTGCTAAATTTAATATTATTGATTACTAACAGTTTATGCTAACACCTAACTTTCTTAAGTAGATGTATTAAAAACAGGTGGGTAGCTGCGTCAGCATGCATAGGCTGCAAAGGAACAAATAATAGGTTTATTCCATGCTGAAAAAAAGAAGAAAGAGAACACAACGTTTCGGCCGTGGAGCCTTCTTCAGGTCTTGAGTTTCCTTAACTCAGTATATCTTGTGGAGAAGGGGACACAGAATCTCAGTCTGGTTACCAAAAAAAAAATTGTTCAAATATTTAGTTGTTAGTTTACAGTTTTTCTTTCCTACTGATGGCAGAGCTGAAATCCGATGGAAGTAGATCCCAGACACAGTCTAATGTTTTAAGCAAGCCTTCCTTCAAGCCAATTGAAAAGCAGTTCAAAAGGCTTACACATTAAGCACTAATACCTTCAACACTGTGCTATGGTTTACCTGTTCTAGAGAATTACCTTTATCAGTTCATGTGATATGAATGTCATGAATGTGAACTCAACAATCTCTCCTTTCTGGTGTGAGATAATAGCAATTTATTTAGGTTCTAGGACTCACAGAATACAAAGAGATTTCACTTCTGACAGCTTAGTCTTTCCTGTTGTACATGCAAAGATGTTCTTTCTATCCAAGATCCAAAACTGTATGAGATGTATCCGATTTGTTTGACTTTTAGTGCTGTCCTAAAATTATACAATCATTATTTTCATTTGAACTAACCTTTCATTTTTTTAATAATCCTGTCCTGTTGTATATTGAATCGACAAAACACTGTGATTAATGAATACAAAGTTTTGCTATATTTTACTGGTGCTTGTACTGTATTACAGGGGTTGTCATGCATTAAGATTCCAAAACAAAAATAATTTAAAATTTCTGAAATTCTCACTGAACTTAATGAACATAAAAGGTATCAGTCATTCACTTGAGAACTACACATGTGTTTATAAAGACACATTTTCTAAAGATTGTGTACATCTTTAAACATTGATATTCACAGGCTAAGTTTTTTTTTTAACGTGCTTTATGCTGTTGGAGTAAAGCACTTAAAATGTTTTCATTTAGGGTCTGATGATATAAGCAAGACTGTGTTTTCTGAACTTGGCACCCTTCACCTGGACCCTTTGCTTAAAGACTCCTTGAAGGTAATTGTCATTAAATTAAAAACTTCTTATTGAATTGTTTGGTCCACCGGTTTACTGAAAGACCTGTTACAGAATAGTGGTACTATTGATACAGATGCAGCCATTCAAAATGCGCGGTACAAACCCGCGGTATGGTAATCTACCCACAAGCCACCGCAGGGCACCGCGGTAAGTGATTGGCTGGCCAAAATGACCGACAGGGGCACTCGTGGTGCATTGGTTGGTAGTGAAAAGATTTATTTCATTTAATGTCTTTACTGTGCACATTTTAATCCGCTTAGTTTTGAATATTTATATGTAATTTTACCACTAAAGGGAAATTTCAAATTAGCTGAGCATAAAAAGAAGAGGAGCATAACGCATCTGAAGGTCTAAAGGTTTAATCTAAATTAAATATTAATTTAGGAACATAAACATTACTGTATGTACGTAAACTGTACTGTGTATGGCTGGTCTTGGTAGTTTAAAGAAAAAATACACACCAGTCTTCCATTTCTCCCTAAACATTTTAAGCATGAAAGTTTTATGAAACGGTACCCAAATATGTGATTGCTGTATAGGATGAATTTTAATCTTAAAAAATTATTTAACACGAAAATTAAGCTGTTTACATCTTCCGCCTGAGAACAGTCACCCGTTGCTACCCAACGCAGAAACACAGCCACTAACTAGCAAAGAGAGGACATTAGCTAGCCAATATGATAAAAAAATAAATGATTATTTTGTTTATTTCTTTTGCACATTTATTTGAACATTTCCATCGATTGTACAAGCACTTGTAAACTGTCCAATCCCTAGTTCATCAGGCATTTTCTTTTATACTGCGGGCATTCTCCCGGTCTGGTGCCGGTCTGTGTCTTCTAGGATATAATGCCAGCGAACTCTTGTTTTTATGTCCACTATAACAGACAATCTCCTTTGCTTTTAACCGAGCGTCTAACCCCTCTGATTGGAGAAAAAAGACGTGCTGGTTTGCTATACATACTGTACCAGGAAGATGATTTCTTTCTATTCGAAACGTGTATTTTAAAAGTTTAAGAAGTAAAAACCTTACAGCGTACACAGATTTCTAAACTGATCAGGATCGTTATCTTTGTCTTATCCATAATGTTCACC
Organism: Lepisosteus platostomus; assembly: GCF_059453375.1. NCBI lineage: Eukaryota > Metazoa > Chordata > Actinopteri > Semionotiformes > Lepisosteidae > Lepisosteus > Lepisosteus platostomus. Next base: position 18,289,988 of record NC_142615.1, on the reverse strand, counting down.
ACTCTGTCCAGCAAATTAATAATAAACTTTATTTTATATAGCATTTTAAACGAATTAGTAATTACATTGCTTATAAACCTAATCACTTTTTCTACATAAACACAGCGTACTTGCTCTCTGAAAATGCTTTTTCTTTTTATTTAGGCTCAGATTTCAACTATAGATCGTATTATTATAAACTTTCTTGGAAAAATGTCTTTTATGTAAACCATGTTTGCTATTAATTCATTTAGGGCTAGAATATGTTCATTGTCTTCCAATCGAGTCGAGTTGACATTAAAAGCTTGCCACGCCCGGACTGTTACACCAACGCATTAGCATGTTAAAGCGATTTCATTGAGAAGCCTAGCTTTCTTAACTAGTAAGTACTGTACTTCCTTGGTTTTGGAGGGGGAGGTGTCTTTCGCTAGAAATCTCGCCCCCTTCTACTTTGAAAATACCTGTGAAACCGGTTTAATTCGTCACAGCCAGCCCTCCCGCAGAGAGAGGGGTTGTACTCGTTAATGTCTTAGCCGGAACACATCATTATATCTCATTTTGTATTTCTATAAAAAAATCATTTGCCCAGCCTAACACTATTGTTGTTACTGTTTTTATCCTGTAAAGCGCTTTGAGGAGCACAGCTTTCTCACCACTTAGATTACTTGTTGATACCATCCTTACACAAAGCAGAAACTTCTTGTATTTTCCGATGACATACAAGTGGAAAGATTACAGATTTTAATCGGCTTTTTTCTGAACAAGGGAAAATCTGATCATGTTTCTCTATAACAATAAAAAACTTTATTTTACATATCACCTTTAAAAGTGGCATCTCAAAGCAATACAGTAGATGTAAACCACAGATTACAGAGTAAATACCCAGACAAACGCAAACGCGTTTTTAATAAAATTATTTTATTCATTCAGCAGAGAGAGCGTAAAACCTGGGCGTAACAGCTGTTCCTATTTCTGATCACTTGCTCTCTGGATAAACGTCTCACCTGTCCTGTTCTTTGTTTTCCTAATTTGCTGATTATGCCTTCTGCGATCCACTCCTGCCCTCACACCTAAAGAAGACTATATTAAATTTCTTTCCGCGGTCCATTGTGCAATTAACCCTTGTATGTGCTGTCCTTAAGGTGATATCACATAAAGGTGATATGTAAAATAATGTTTTTTATTATTGTTATAGAGAAACATGATCAGATTTTCCCCGGTTCAGAAAAAAAGATCTAAAGTATACTAGTTTGTCACTAGTATACTTTTAATACAGTCTTTGCTGTGCTCTTGGGGATCCTTGTGATATTTCGAGCTCTGGTTGAATGATAAGTGTCGCAGTTTAAATAATTTTCGTAGTTAGAAATTATGAAACGCTCTGTTAAAAGCAAGGGAGTTTTTATGTCCGTTGCAGTAAAAGAAAATGCCTGACAAAGTAGGGCTTGGACAGATTCCAAGTGCATTTTTGCAATTTACGTTGCATTGTCCATTGTGCTGCTGTAATACAGTTTAAATAATTTAAAGTCTAAACAGTATCAGCTTTATTTATGGGTTGCAATTTTAAAAAAGCCAAAAAACGCACTCAAAATGCAATTTAGAGCTTTCTGGCAAGAGGAGACACCCAAATTAATAATGTAACATGCCACTGTTTGTGCATGAACAAGGTTATACTGCTATTTCCTTAGATACGCGATTAAAAAAAAACATTTTTTAATCCCCGGCAGAACACATGCCATAAGAATCAGCGCTTTTATATATCGCCTTTAAAGGTGGCTTCTCAAAACGCCTTACAGGATAAAAACAGCAATAACAGCAACAACAACAATATTGTATTTCATTGCACTTTGAAAACCAAGTAATACCTTAACTATATGTGCAAACGTTTTATGATATGTCGCTGTTGTGAATGTCTGTGGAGTGTATCTTATTTGCCTGTCTGTCCTGGCTCTCTCACTCGCCCTCCTCCCTCTCTCCCTCAATTCAATTCAATTCAAGGTGCTTTATTAGCATGACAGATGGATACAATCAGTGTTGGGTATTTACTTTGCTTTGAGATGCCACTTTTAAAGGTGATAAATAAAATCAAGGCTTTAATTTGCTTTAACTCCGCAAGTCTGAGTTCTCGTGTCTGTCCTATCCGAACTTGAAAGTATTACAATATGTATCTTTATAGCAGGTGGTGTACAGCTTTTTAGTATAGATTACACTTTTCTAAAATGTATTTAAAAAATAAAAACGATTACAATCTAATCTTTCCACGTTTGATCCCAAGATCCCAAGAAAAATAAATCTAAACGGGGAGAAAGCTATGCTGAAAGTTTATTAAGATACTTAGAAGACAAAGATATCAATTTATGTTGCATTTGTCTGATTGTGAATCAAAAAACACATATATTTAAACCCGCGTTTGCGATTTAAATCAAAACGCGATTTAAATCAATATAAATGTTTATATTGTAATGCCTAGGTGACTATTCATTGTTATTAAAATGACTTAAATTCGATCATGTTGTGATATTTAGAAATATACATTTGTTTGGTGCGAGTGAGGTTTTATTTAATCTCTGACGCAGGGAAACGTTTCATTTTTTCAAAGAAATGTTTGTTAAAGTAAATTCATGGCTCCCATGGGATTCAATCACAGACTGTGTGACATGGGAGTCAGGAACCTAATCCACTGCACCACCAGCAAGGTCACATGCAGAGTGCTGAAAAAGCACTACAGAAACATTATCAACAGACAATGTACAGCGTGCATTATTCTTGTGTTGCGGTACATGAATATAATTATATCGTTATTAATTTCTTTAGATACGCAATTCCATATAATATTCCCTTTTAATCAAATTCTAAAAGTATGCTTGTTGACTCCGGTATCACGTTAGTTAAAGACTTCGATGCTTAAAATGTTTAGGGAGAAATGGAATATTGGTTTGTATTTTTTCTTTAAAGTACCAAGACCAGCCATATACTGTATGTTTATGTTCCAAAATTAATATCGTTTATGGCCTTCACACGCGTTGCAGTATGCTCCTATTCTTTTTATGCTCAGCTACTAAGATTTCCCTTCAGTGGTAAAATTCCATATAAATATTAAATACTAAAACGGACACCATAAAGACGTTTACTGTAAATCTTTCTACGACAGACCAACGGACCACGAGTGTCCCTGTTGGTCAACCAATCACGTACCGTGGTACCGCGCGTCATCGTGCGTCACAATGCGCGACGCCGTAGCCAATTACCTCTGGTACGTGTCTGTACCGCGCACTTTGAATGGCTGCATCTGTATGTTTTCTTTAAAGTACCGAGACCAGCCATATACTGTATGTTTAAGTTCCAAAATTAATATCATTTATGGCCTTCACACGCATTACAGTATGCTCCTATTCTTTTTATGCTCAGGCACTAAGATTTCCCTTCAATGGTAAAATTCCATATAAATATTCAATACTTAAACGGGCACAGTAAAGACATTAAATATACATATACATACTATATACAGTACAGTTTGCATATGGTAATATGTTTATGTTCTTAAATCAATCTCTTTTATGAGCATGTGAAAGGCATGGTGAATCGATTCTCAAAAATTACTGTACTTTGCATGATTGGAAACAAATGCGTGATTGCGAAATGCTGTGGTGTTACTTTTACAATACTTTGAATTTACACTTACAGCTTGTCCAAGGTCATTCATTATTAATACTATTAGTGATATCTTCGTTAAAGACTTTGATGGCGACAACTCAAACATGAGAGGTTGAGCTTTATTAGCTCAGGAAATTCCGGATACTATTATTTTGCTTGCGGTATTATAGGAGAATTTACGGTAACTCGCGGTAAACTGCGTAAAGCGCACCACAAAATAATGCGGTATTGCCCTCGCATTTTAAATGGCTGCATCTGTATATAAATCACAACGTCTTTCACTAGTACAAACTTATGTGCAAAAATTGCTTCGGAAAATAAGATGCACAACATAAAGCATTGGAGAAATGCAAGAACACATTAAGAAACAGTCTCATGACTTGAATGATCTCCTAATTTTGCAGTGCAGTGTTTTGTCACTGTCACTTATTAAGTAGACCACAGATTTTGCTTTTAATTATCTTGCAGTCTGTGGGAGAAATTGTTTTGAAATTGGAATTTACATGAGCTAGAGTTTACAGTTTTTCAGGGTTGAACCTAATTTACTCTCCAACTTTTTTGGAAAAAAGCTAAATATTTTAGAGGCCACAGCACACCATATTTATATATTAGTGTAATAAAAAAATGTATATGCTTTTGTATAATATGGTTTAGTCATAATAGATATAATAGGTCATGATTTTAAACATTTAACTCACAAAGTAAAACAAATATCTGAATTTCACATTAATTAATCTGTGGAAGAATGTCAATACTTTTCTGAGGATGAATTAACAGACATAAACTGTTACACTAAGGAGAAATCAGCTGAATGGATCTACTATCTCTATCTTACCATCATCACGGATTCACTGAATAATACTTTAGGTTCTTTGTCATTTTTTGATGTTTTAAATGAACACAACAGATCTGGTAATTGCATCTTAACGTAAAACATTTGAAAACACATAAAACTAAATCAGTATAAATATTTTATTTTTTTATTATGATAGCAGTTGGTACGCTATCAAAAAACTAAATAAACTGCATTTACCTTTTTAATCACAAATTGGAAAAAAAAAATAAACCTGAAGGCACATGAAATCTGGTAGATATGTTCTGGATGTGGGTAAATAACGCAATGAGAAACCTAAATATAGTCTGATCAAGAACCATTGATCACAGGACCATTTTCAGGGTCCTGTTTTGTGTGTCGAAGTACATGAGATATCAAAATGGTACGAATAAGATACAATGTTTTATTATGTAGTAATATTCTGTAAATGTATACTAATTGTATAATATATAATATCTAAAATAATTCTGATTCTTCTAGAGGTTGTATACAACTGTGTTCCTTTATGTTTAGTACAATGCATTGTTTTTTTTTCTAATTTCTGTGTCTTTCAACAGAAATTCACATATTACACAGTCCTTCTGTACCACAAAAAGAAGATAGAAATTGACAACTTTGTGGGATCTATGAAAACCCTGGCAGAGGGCATTGAAAAAACCCACAAGGGCACTGCAGTAGGCAGCATTGTGGGAGCTGGTGTTGGAATTGCAGGATCAGCTGCTACTATTGGTGGGATACTACTTGCTCCTTTTACTGCTGGTGCCTCTTTAGCACTTACAGTTGGAGGGGTTGTTGCAGGAGTAAGCGGTGGTGCCACTGTCCTAACCTCAGATATCACTAAGTACTTTGTTACCAAGAACAAGACAGATGATGCTAAAAAAATTCAGGAAGAAATACAGAAACACATGAGGGAGCTCCAAAACATAATTGAATATGTTGGCCAAATGATGAAAGTATTTAGAGAAGATCATGCTTCTTACATTGAAAATATGGCAAATAATATGCTGTGCCAGTGCTTCCAGGCTGTGAACTTACTTGGGCCTTTAGATGACATTATAGCTGCGGGGGCCAGCGTTGCAGGCCGCGTTGTCAGAGTGGCTGGTGGAATTCTTGCCGCAGCCACCATGATTTTTGATATATTAATCATTAAAAATAAAGCAAAGGAATTCAAAGATGGTTCTGAAATTGCTAAACAAATAAATCATCTGATAACAGATGTTGAAAAGGATCTCAATCGAATTGATGAGCACATACAAAAGTTTCAAAAACTAACTAGTACAATTTGCTGTGATAATTTTGAAGATCTTGCTTGACCTATCAAAAACAATGATTAAAAGAAATTACAAAAGGAGTAAGAGATCAACCGCACAAATTAAGAAAAAAAAACACAAATCGAAAAGTACAGGAAATAATGCAGTAGAACTTCAAAATACTGTAGTATCCACAGCATTCGTCCACCCAAATTCCATGTAGAAGTAAAACAATCTTAAAGCATATTTGGTTCACAGTAAGATTCAGTTTCTAAAAGACACTTTGTCATGAAAGATGTCAATATCCACCAATGCAAATACGTTAATCGATGCACAGCACTCATCATGTTCTATTCACTGAACCTTTATGAATACTGTAAATAAATGAGTTAGTTATTGCATTGAATGTATCAAATGCTACTAAATTGGAAAACAACACAATGCATTCAATTCAATGACTGTAAAATAAATGCAAATCATTCAAATTAATACTACAGCATTTCCAGAAATTTCAAAAGTGATAATCAGACAAGCGAAGACATCAAAAGAAGAGACACGGTGTACGATACAAATGCTACAAAAGAAAGAAATGAGACTCTGGAAACTGTGTGAATGGATAATCTATTGTGAATCATGATGACACCATGCACTGAACCTTTAAACAACACTGCACTGTAGTCAGAAGGCTGCCTACACATCTGAAAGAGGACTTGCTATTACACAAAAAATTGAAGTCATTTAAGTCTGATAAAATCTTAATACAAATTGAAATTAATATTTAATATTCTCCTCTGTAATGACATTCAGAAATACTTCAGTCATGTATTTTGGATACATACTACCTGAACACAAGTTTAAAATTGTGTATTGAATATTGTTCCATTTCTGTTTAACCTAATTCAGATGTCTGTGAATAGAACATGCTTTATTTTGTAGCTTAGACAGATCGCTGTGACTGAATGTATACTGTTTTCCTCTGTAACATGTTTAATGTGTTTTTTAATAAGATATAAATGTGGGAGGTGGGAATGTAAACCAAGATACCCAGCCATGTTGTTAAAGTGGATTCATTGGCTATTTTCAGGAAACAGCTGGATGGAATCCTCAGATTATCTGTTTTTGATTATTGTTTGATGTTGTTAAATAAAGAACTATCTTTGAAATTAATAACAAAAGTATATGTGCTTTTTGCTGAATAGTTAATTCACTCGTACAACATTAAATACAGTGCTCAAGCTGATTTTGACATTTCATCAAATACAACTAGAATGGGGTTTTGTTTATTATTTTAATTATAATTTTGCCATTGAGACATATTTTAAAAAAGGCATCTTCCTCTCTTACTGTCTCTTCTTGTAAAAAAAAAACACTTTCTCCTATATAATAACTTCCATTTTGTCTCAATCTTATTCTAGTGTATTTCAAATCACCTTTTATAGATTTATAGAAATGTACTCATTTTTCATCAACAGAGGATACCCCAGCAGTGTGATTGACAGGGCCCTTGCCCGAGCCAAAAACACCCCCCGGACCATCAACCCGATCAGGAACTCCCGCCATAACAACCGCATTCCTTTGGTGCTTCCTTACCACCCTAACACACTTCCTATCCCCAGGACCATTAACCAGAACTTTTCCATCCTACAGGATGATCCCTCCATTGGGGCCCTCTTTTCTGATCGACCTATCATCTCATATCGCCGACCACCTAATCTGCGTAACCTCCTTGTTCACAGCTCCCTTGACCGCCCTCAGCAACCATCCACACCAGGCACTTTCCCTTGCAACAGAGCTCGCTGTATCACCTGCAAGTACACAGCCACCACCACACTCATTCAAGGCCCCTCAGGACAATTCCGGATCACCCAGACAGCATCTTGTACCTCCAGCAACCTTATTTACTGTATCTCTTGCAGTAAATGCCCAGCCATCTACATTGGGGAAACAGGAAGGAGACTCGGAGACCGCTTCAGAGAACACGTCAGGGCTGTGAAGATTAAAGATCTCTCCAAGCCCATTGTTTCTCATTTCACCTCTGATGGCCACGACCACTCTAATCTCTCCGTCTGTGTTCTCAAAGACGGTTTTCCGAACTCATACATCAGAAAGACCACCGAAACTAAAATTATTCTGCAGCTAGGATCACACATTCTCCCTTCCCTTAACGACAGATTACTGTTCTTTTAAATTTTCTCCATTCATTGGAAGTTTCATTTCACACCTCTCTGCACCCATTCTGACTTCACACCTCTTGATTGGCCTCTCTTTCTGTCCCCTGCTCCCGCCTCTCACTCCTCCTCCCTCTCAACCTTTGTTCTCCCGCTACTTTACCTTTGCCTACTGCCCTGTCTCTCTCACACCTGAAGAAGGCTCCACGGCCGAAACGTTGTGTTCTCTTTCTTCTTTTTTCCAGCATGGAATAAACCTATTACTTGTTCCTTTGCAGCCTACGCATGCTGACGCAGCTACCCACCTGAACTATTAACATATCTAACATATTCAATGTTAAATTATATTAATAATGGAATAAAAATGTGAATAAGGAAACGTGAATACTGTCAACTGTTCAACCAGTTTAATTCAAAACATTTTATTCAGTGGGGCAATTTAACAGACGCCTCAAGTCTTAACACGAAATCATATAGATTGTAATTAAAATCGAGAATAACAAAGCGGTACCTGGTTGCATTTTTAGAAACCTTAGTTTGAATAAACCGGATCCCAGGTGCAAGTGACTTCATAACGTGAGAAGGCATTATGCTATATTTTTTATGCATCAGTTGAAGCCTTCTGAAGTCTCTCAAAAACATAAAAATGTAACATAATATCGTGTGGCATGATGGGCAACTGATTCTTTTAATTTTAAAGAAAATCAAAAATAAGAAAAAACGTGTCTGCCTAAAACAGACACTGCATGATTTTAAAATCTAAATAGCTAAAAACACTTAATCCAAAAATGGGTGATTTTCCTTGTGATCAGATTAGAATCTTTGTGTAAGATGCAATTTTTTAAATTTTTGAATTAAACATTTTAAACACATTTCATACAGATACAGTACAATCACATTCTCATTTCTTCCCATGGTATGAAGCAACTTAGCAGGTAGCTGAGAAAATAGTGCACCCACTGAGCTCAGTCAGAGCAGAGGTGGTGCTGTAAGAAGACTGTTCTGCAGCTTGCAGTGTTTATGGCACTGAGTGTGTCTGCCTTTAAAACATAGAAAAGGAATGTCAATCATTTAGTTTAACTTGAAATCTTTTAATTGTCATTAAACAGCTTTCTTACCAGTTAGTTTTATATTTGAAACCATCGTTAAACAAAACATTGTTGTACTTTCTAATGACATTACACATGGAAAGATGATACAGTTTAATCATTTTTATTTTTTTAAATACATTTTAGAAGAGTTTAATCTATACGAATATCACAGACTATTTTGGATTGTATTTCTGAATGTTAAGTCACAGTTCAATATTTTATATACATCTAAAAGTCAGGCATCAGGTGCATAACTATTAGTAATCAATAATTAGTATTAAAATTCTCACTGTGACAAATTGTTACACTTCCGCATCTTGTAAAAACATTAATTTGCAAAACTGTGTTCAAATATACATTAAATCCGACTATAAAAATAAGTAAACTATATTAACTTATAAAATAAAAAAGAAGGTAAAATATAATATAAAATTAAACCAGGGTTAATTTTTTTCTGTCTCTTGCTACTCTCTCTCACCCACTATGATTCAGACACAGAATGGTTAAAAATGGCAACAGGTCAGGCAGGCAGAGGGAAGGGGGAGGGGGGAGGGGGGAGAAGGGAGGCGTCTTCCCACCTTTATGACTAAACTGCCAAAGAGAAAAGGCTTGAGAGACATACAGAGCCGAAAAAGTTTGGTGCCGTGTTCTTTGCTTTGGAAGAATTTTCACCTTGAATATTTGCCCACCAGCTGACACACCAGCTGACACACAGAACCAAACTGAATACAAAATGTACTTGCAAGAATAACGATTACAAACATTAAAAAAACATTGCTTTACACTGTTATACTGTACAGTGTAATAAAACAGTTTATGGTCACTACACTGTGAGTAATGCTGTTCACTAAACCTCTTTCCCACAATTTCACAGGGCAAGGTCACATAGCTCATTCAAAACTGGATATAATTTTGTCTTGCAAAAATTGTGATATTTGTCAACATATTTACTAAAACTCTCCATCACAGCAATCTCACTGTGTTAGTCTCACTGTACGCCCCAGTGCTCACTCAATGTTCACACTCCCAGTAAAATAGAAAAAACGTTTTCCACATTATCACCTCGCACCAGGGGGGAAGGAAAAGTGCCCGCTGTCATTTTTTTTCACTGACAGACGAAGTTGATTAAAAATCATTCAAAAGGGAGTGGTGTGTTAACACAAACTCTGCTTAACAGAGCCGCTTGTAAGAGAAAGGTGACTTTCTTCTAAACTAAATAAAGCTACAGTACAGACAGATTTTAAATTCTTCAAGCAAAATTAGCTGTTCGTCAAAATCTGCTATTTTGCAAGCAGTACACGACTTCTCAAAAGGTACCTTTTGTCTCTCGTGCAAACTCAACACAGATATATTTTTTATAATTCTAAAATTTGAATGGTATGCCTCAGGGACTCATTTTAGTATTGTAGCAAATACGGTTTGCGCAGGAAAAACAAAATACCTTCCCCCCCTCCCAGATGGATCTCGCCTCCTGCTGTTCCAAAGCTGTATGGTTTCAAAGTATGTGTGAAATATCTCGTCTTACTCCGGTTATTAATCCGATCTATTTTTACTAATCCGGCTATGGAAAAAATATGGCCAAAAGGATCGCTGCAAAGGTTAAATTCCAAGCTGAAAAGACAAGACTCAACATGTCGTCTCTAACTCTTCAGTTTACAGTTCATCGATGGTCGTTCATTATTAATATTGTAACAAACGACAGGCATACAAATGGTACAAGCCGGTTGCAGCCACTAGTACTGAAGGATGTTTTCTGTAGCTCAGCTGAAAAAACCTTCTGTTAAGCAACACAGGAGACCTGGGTTTGAGCCCATGTGTTGAAGGGTGAACTGGGGCAGGAGCACTGAAGGCACAAGCCCAAGAATCTGAATTTGTTATAATGTTATTAATAATATATTCTGTATTGCATTTAAATTGGAATGTTTTTAGAAATATATATAACCTTTGTCCCTCCTTTAACTTAAAGAATTGCATGAAGAAATCCTAAATCACAAAACCATAACTTTTAATAATTAATCCAGATACACACACTCACACCAACATCATGCTATAATAGTGGACTATTTTTATATATTCGGCTATGTAAGAAACAAAGTAATTCTCTGATCGCGCTTTGAACCGTCTGGGTGCAGCTCACTACATTACCAACTACAAGGACAATATAATTTTTTTTTTAAAAGAAACGAATGTCAAACTGTTTCCTAAATGTCCACTTGTAATACTTTAGCTGCTTAGTTATACTATTCCATATTAATATAACAATCAAGTAATCAAGTGATGTTAAATCACTACAACATTTATCTTTTTACAATAACAAAAACTGGTGTTCTTACTACGTATTCTTAGAAAAGGATAAAACGTTATAGCTTTTTATGAAGTACAGAATATAAGATTAATAATGTTAGAACAAACACATTAAAACCAGAACCCATGTAAGTTACCAAGTTAAAGACTTTGATGCTGATACGTCCCAGTGTGTTTTTGTTATGTTCCACACTGCTGACCTTTGATTGTTCTCCCTCCCGCATTGGCCCACCATTACACCACTGTTTCAGTATGATGTCATCATCAATCAGCTTCTCAGCCAATCAGAGTGCATCTTATTCAGTATAAAACATGGTGGCTTTCAGAAGGAAGAGGCCTTTCGTTTGACTTCAATTCCGCTTGGCTTTGGTTATCGCTTCACTTTTGATTTTGCTTTGGCTTTGTTGGTTTCTGTTTGTTTCTTTGTACTTTTGTTTGTTTGTGTGTATATCCTTGTTTTGCCATTACCTTGCCCTAAGGTGTTATATGTTCACCTTTTGTGTTCCTTTGTACCCTGTTCCTGTTGATTACTCTCGTTTTCCCTTATTTGTATTCCTAGTTCACTCATGTTTTTGTGTGAACTTTTGTGTATAAGGTTAGTTTAGGTTGTTGAGTACATTCTACAAACTTAGTTGATTTTGTATTAGTAACACTAGTTTAGTGCGGGTGAGTTCTGTTTGTCTTGTATGGTTTTGGGCAGACAGTGGAGGTTAACTAGGGTGTTGAAGACGCCGAAGACCGTGTGTTTTGGGTTTTCTTTTGTAGTCAGGTTAGCTTTCCCTCACTTTCCTAGCCAGCCCCATTTTGTTTGTTATTTTCTCTTCTTTGGCACCACTCTAGTTCCTGACCCCTATGTGTTATTGTCTTATTTCATACCAGTCACTTATTCAACTTAAAATCATCACTTTTTTACCGACCCTTAATATCACGCTTCCTAGTCCCTCACCAGAACCGACCTGCTTCCAAAAATTATCCTAAATGTTACACCCCTTTACCCCTAGACATTTGAGGTTGTAACAGATGCATAAAATATTCATGCATAATTAAAATATTTCTGATGAAGGTGGAGGGTTGTGTACTTTTGTCCTACTTAGCAATCTTGCTTTAATAAAATATTCAGACTTTTAAATGTATAATGATTAACATGCTGTAATACACAGTTTAAAATTATTAAAACTCTAAAGAGTATACAACTCATTAATTGGAAAAAGATTTTCCCTAAGCACTAACTGGGATTCGAAAGAGGGTGTTTTCTTGCAACAGACCAAATGCTATACATGAGAAGTTAATAGTGCTTCAGCCTCTTACCTCAGCCCCAACCTGCAGGCGTCCTACTAAATATTTTGTCACTCCTATCTCCTGCCATCCAATATAGCTCAGTGGCAGCTCCAACTGTTCAATCCCTACCTTCTACTTCATCTATCCCATCATTCCCTCCCGCACCACCTGCTGGTCATGCTCCTGCTTCCATCTCTCTTGCCTCATTCCCCCTTAACAGAGATTTTTTTTTTCTCCGAACAGCTTTTCCTCTTTCAGCTCCTCCTAACACACTGGTGTTTCGTCCTCCTTCCATTCCTCTCTTACTCCAGCAGCAAATTTTAAAAGAAATTTGGGAACCAGATGCATACTTGAAACCTTGTACAATACCTCGTTATTCAGAACTCTCATTCTTCTCAATCATCCTTTCCATCACTACCTCCAGCTGGCACTGGGCCATCCTGTCCTGTCAGGGATTGCTCCTCACACTCTCGGCTCTTACTGGACTGCCTGGAAAAGTTTCCAATCCTTCCACCTCTAAACAAACAAAGTTTCTATCTTTCGATATTCTCACACTTTTATCTGCCATTATAGAAACTTGCTCAAAATGCAGGTATCCACTACTAAGGCATACCTCCATCCAGTTCTTCCACAAACTCCTTTTTGGCATGACTTGTCCATCTCTTATTCACCCTCAAATCACTCTCTTTCTAAAATGCTTCCAACGATCCGAGAAACCCCTTCCAAATCAATGCACACCATTTACCTAAGACATCCTGGCATCCTGCATTTATGTTCTCAGATCTGATTATCGCACACCCTGGGTTGACAGCACACTCGAATCTTTACTTATGCTAGCATTCTTCGGCTTCCTGAGATGCTCTGAATTTACTGCTACTTCTGCATCCTTTGATCCTTCTTCCAAGCCTTGTTTATCCAAGATCAATAACTTATCTCCCAATACGTTAACCTTCTATCTCAAGAAAAGCAAAACTGATCAGTTAGGGTCTAGCACCCTTACATATTATTTCAAAATCCATTCTTACATCAGCCCATATGAGTCTCTATCCCATTATGTGCAACTTCACACCAGAGCTTTGCCTACTGATCCTCTGTTTGTGAATGAGAAGGGACCCGTGGCTGGTTTCTCCATCACAATGTACACCTGCTGGATTTCCTGATTAATTCTCTGGCTTCAGGGCCTCTTCCTCAGCTGCTTGACAAGGCATCCCAGAGTATCTTATCAAACAACTCGGCCGCTGGTCCTCAGAAGGTTATCATGCATATATTAAAACCAATCCTGATATCCTCAAACAAGCATTTTCTCTCCTCAGATGAACTTAGGTCAATGTCCATTGTTTTTTCTGCACTGCTGGTTGGGGTCCCACTTGGTTCATTTATGGGAGGTTGGCCCTCAGCTAAGAGTCTTCACATCTCAATAAACAATTCTACTTTCTCTCAATCTTTGGCTGCTGTCATTCCTTGTGAATTGTTTTAGGGATCTCACCCAGCCATTTGTTTAGTCCAGATGCCTCCTGTGAGCTGTCTTTTTTATTGTCTCACCCAGGTCTTCTCTCCAAGACAAGAGGTGTCGGGTCTGTGCTGACTGGAGGTTGGTATTGACTGGCCAGTGTCTCTATGAGTCTCTATGAGTGTGGGCACACTAAGGGTTCCAAGCCACCTTAACATTGCTACTGTAGATGCTGTAATCAGCTACAAAAGCTAAATTTTACTGCATTTAGTGGTCACCATCTCTTATAGGCTGGCCGGACAAGAGACCTCCTACTGACACAGACACAGACAGAGCAGTCCAAGACACTCCAGGTTGGATTGAACTGTCATCTTTGGAAGATGTGGTAACAGGAAACAAAACAGATCATAGAACACATTGAGGGACTGTTTGTACTGCTTAGCTGTTGACACTGACTGACTCTCCCAGATATCGAGAAGAGAGCACTGGCTTCTGTCTAGAAAGCAGATCAATTCATTTTAACTAGTCAGTCAGATCTAATGAGCTTTACTGCCCTTAACAAAATTGGACACTTTTCATCTCACTTCCTCCAGCTCCCCCCTGGAGCAATAACCCATATTAGTGTTCATGACCTTCAGGCCCCTCTGGTTCCCAGTAGAACCAGGAGATGGGGGGATTGTGTTTCTGTACATTGTCTGCTGTTGTAAAACAAGTTATCGCTTGGGTTTAAAGACCCTCCCTCAAATCTGGTGTGGCTCCTATATTTACCCCTTATTCTCAGGACTGACCCTGTAGCTCAGCTGGGTTCTTAAAAGCTCAATCAACAGTCTTCTAGATCAGCTAAACTGCAGGAGGCTGGATTTCACACTGGGGTATAACAGACCCTGGTGTGAGAGTGAAACGAGGGAGGGGAAGGGATGTGCTCCTGCAGAGCTCTAGCCCTCCTGACCTGCCGTCTTTCCTCTCCCAGTTACTCTTACCACAGTTTATAAACTCCAGCAGTGCTCTACTTGCTCTTGTTCAAATTCCATTTTAGTATTTAAACAAAATGGTTGGTTAGGTGTATTCTTGATACACCACAAGGGGGAGCTCTTCCTTCAACTCACTTAGCCACTGACGGAGACTCGTAAACTCATAAACCTTTACAGAGATTACGTGACGGAAGTCAGTAATGAGCTCAGTCAGACCCACTTTAATACTTTCACGCCAACACCCCTTAACCGCAATTCACATTAACCACATTTGACATGCTTCCATTAATCATTATTCTACTTCCTATACCCTTATATAATAACCTTACCCAAGTGAGGAACCTGGTTGAAAGCCCTATTTTTTGTAGTACTCTAAACATATACTCATAAGAGATACGATCGTAAGCTTTCTCAAAATCCAAGTTTAAGACAGCTATTCTAATATTCCTCTCTCTCACATAACCTATGGTATCTCTAATCAGTATCAGGCTGTCCGTGATCCTCCTCCCTGCCACACCCCAAGCTTGATCTGGATGAATGACTTCCCCCCCAGGACAGATTTTAGTCAAAGCGTTAAACACTTGGAGAGCAGTTTAAGATCACAATTCAATAAAGTTATCGGTCGCCAATTTGCCAGGTCTGTGCGATCATTCTTTTTGAATAGTTAAATCACAACTCCCTCTTAAAGCTGTCCTGTATTTCTTCTAAAACCTCAAATTCTTTAAAAATCGTTAAAAGATCTAATGCTAAAATGTCCCAAAAGGCCCTGTAAAACTCAATGGGTAGACCATCCAACCCTGGAGTCTTGCCCATTTTGAAGGTCTTCAAACTTTCCATTAACTCCTCTACAGAAAGGCCTTTTGATAAAACAGTATAATCTTTTACACTCTTTGGAATCACTTTCACAAATTTTTCTAACAAATCCTTAGACACTTGTTTCTTGCCAAACAACTCCCCATAGAAATCCTCAGCTACAGAAGCTACGTCTTCCGTAGAAGTTTGCTAAACCCCCTCTCGTCCCTTCAATGCTGACATTAGTCCCCTCCCTGCAACCCTTTTCTTGAAAAAGAATCTTGTACATTTTTCACCTTCTTCAAGCTCTTTCACTTTGCTTTGAAACACGTTTTAAATATTTTCTCTAGAGATTTAAAAGCTAATTCTTTAGTTATTTAATTTCCTCACTGAAGTCCCACCACTCTTGCAATAACTTAACATACCTCTGTAATCTATTTTGTAATCCCTTTTCAACCCTTCGTATCCTAGCCTGTTTTCTCCTCCCCATCTCTATGAAGAATGTTTTTGTACGCTCCTTCACCTCCTCCCACCACTGTGCTCTTGTGCCAAACAGGTCGTACAAAGACTGCCATTCCTTATACAGTGCCTTGCGAAAGTATTCGGCCTCCTTGAACTTTTCAACCTTTTGCCACATTTCAGGCTTCAAACATAAAGATATAATTTTTTTATTTTATGTGAAGAATCACCAACAAGTGGGACACAATTGTGAAGTGGAACGAAATCTATTGGATTTTTTAAACTTTTTTAACTAATAAAAAAATGAAAAGTGGGGCGTGCAAAATTATTCGGCCCCCTTGCGTTAATACTTTGTAGAGCCACCTTTTGCTGCGATTACAGCTGCAAGTCGCTTGGGGTATGTCTCTATCAGTTTTGCACATCGAGAGACTGAAATTCTTGCCCATTCTTCCTTGCAAAACAGCTCGAGCTCAGTGAGGTTGGATGGAGAGCGTTTGTGAACAGCAGTTTTCAGCTCTTTCCACAGATTCTCGATTGGATTCAGGTCTGGACTTTGACTTGGCCATTCAAACACCTGGATACGTTTATTTGTGAACCATTCCTTTGTAGATTTTGCTGTATGTTTGGGATCATTGTCTTGTTGGAAGATAAATCTCCGTCCCAGTTTCAGGTCTTTTGCAGACTCCAACAGGTTTTCATCCAGAATGGTCCTGTATTTGGCTGCATCCATCTTCCCCTCAATTTTAACCATCTTCCCTGTCCCTGCTGAAGAAAAGCAGGCCCAAACCATGATGCTGCCACCACCATGTTTGACAGTGGGGATGGTGTGTTGAGGGTGATGAGCTGTGTTGCTTTTACGCCAAACATATCGTTTTGCATTGTGGCCAAAAAGTTCGATTTTGGTTTCATCTGACCAGAGCACCTTCTTCCACATGTTTGGGGTATCTCCCAGGTGGCTTGTGGCAAACTTTAGACGAGACTTTTTATGGATATCTTTGAGAAATGGCTTTCTTCTTGCCACTCTTCCATAAAGGCCAGATTTGTGCAGTGTAAGACTGATTGTTGTCCTATGGACAGACTCTCCCACCTCAGCTGTAGTTCTCTGCAGTTCATCCAGAGTGATCATGGGCCTCTTGGCTGCATCTCTGATCAGTCTTCTCCTTGTCTGAGCTGAAAGTTTAGAGGGACGGCCAGGTCTTGGTAGATTTGCAGTGGTCTGATACTCCTTCCATTTCAAGATGATCGCTTGCACAGTGCTCCTTGGGATGTTTGAAGCTTGGGAAATCTTTTTGTATCCAAATCCGGCTTTAAACTTCTCCACAACAGTATTACGGACCTGCCTGGTGTGTTCCTTGGTCTTCATGATGCTCTCTGCGCTTTCAACAGAACCTTGAGACTATCACAGAGCAGGTGCATTTATACAGAGACTTGATTACACACAGGTGGATTCTATTTATCACCATCAGTCATTTAGGACAACATTGGATCATTCAGAGATCCTCGCTGAACTTCTGGAGTGAGTTTGCTGCACTGAAAGTAAAGGGGCCGAATAATTTTGCACGCCCCACTTTCAATTTTTTATTTGTTAAAAAAGTTTCAAAAATCCAATAAATTTCGTTCCACTTCACAATTGTGTCCCACTTGTTGGTGATTCTTCACATAAAATAAAAAATTAATATCTTTATGTTTGAAGCCTGAAATGTGGCAAAAGGTTGAAAAGTTCAAGGGGGCCGAATACTTTCGCAAGGCACTGTATCTTTCCCTGAACCTGCTCGTCACTTCCTCATCCTCCAGAAGTGAAAAATTCAGCTTCCACACACCCTTCCCCACAGTAATGGCCTTTGGAATAGAAAGTGTACATGAGAGTAGACAATGGTCAGAGAAAAAAAAAAACAGGGGTTGTGCAAGTAAAATCACGTATCAAAACAAAATCTATGTGTGAGGCTTGGGTCCCATTAGACTTGTGCCATGTGAAACCTGCCCTCCCCTGACTATGAAGTTTGAAGGCATCTTTCAGTTTAAAATCTTTACATACCGTTTGCAATAATATTGATGATTTATCAAAAATGGACCCGTCTCTCACACCTCATTCTGCCTTCTCTTTCTAAAAGGCAATTAAAATCTCTAGCTAAAACCAGTGGTTCCCATCCCAATAAATATTCTCTCAATTCATGAATTAGGACATATCTATCTGTCAAGTGGGCAACTCGGACAATAAAAACCTAAAACCTAATAAAATCCATGTAAGTCTCCCTTTCGTTCCCAATGCACATAACTGAATATAAACCAGTCAAGTTCAGGTACTTTTCTGATGTATCTGAATAGTTCTGGCGCAGCTGTTATAACAAAGATACTTACTAACTTTTTTTTCATACGAGCTCTTGCCGTTTTTAAATCGAATATTTTTTTGAATTCGCTAAAGCGCACAAAACACCAGCATCACTCATCATAAGCATCTGACCAATCACATTCCTGAATTTTAAACCCATTTAGTATTTATTTTTAACTTGTTTTATTTTTTTAAAAAAAATTACACACCAGTTTGAAGTATTCTTGCCATTTTTAGCATATTGTAAGGGGATTTTTTAAAAACATTTTATGTTTTTAAATCATATGAAACACAATCAACCCATTGTAATTTCCCATTGATAATTCTTGAGCTTTATAACTGTGTATTATTTCTTTTTAACTTTTAACTTTTTACCTTGTTTTAATATTTTTTAAATTATTTTTGCATTTTACAGTGCTTTTTTAATATATTGTGAGCATTTTAGTGTCATTTTAAAATAGGACTATCAATGCTCCTGACTTTTAAACCTGTATTTATTCTGATATAATTCTCTCCACCTGCAGATGAGGGAGGTATTTGATTTTAACTTTGTTGATTTGGGGGGAAAATGTACATTAATTTCCTTGTACATTTCCTTCCTTGTTATCACAAGTGGGAAACCTGGCATTTTTGGATGAATTGCAATCTTTACTGCAAGGCCTTCAGACTGATACAGAAATGATGGGAGATTTAAATGAAACATTTGATAAATCAGACATGAACAGCATAACATCTAAAATGGCAGAACCCTCTTAAGTACAGAAAAAGTTCTGGCATATTCATAATAAATAACATTTATTTAATTTGAAGCATAAAATTTGCTTTAAAAAGAAAACCACAATTTGTACGATATCATATTTCAATATCAACGTTCAGATGAAGGATTTGAAGAAGCAACAGCGATAGGAAAGTACATTGATTTTGGGACAATGTTTGCATCTGAATAATCCTTGGTCCTGGAAAGAAGGGAAAAAAAGGTTTTGATTCTCAGTCTTCAGGATCCCCAAAAAAATGTTCAAATTTGTTTCCGATGTATTTTGGATAAAGATATAACTCTCATAGAAGATACATTTTATCAGTTGAATGCAGTCGATACTTTCGACTTTTTATATGATGACAGGACCTACATTTAGGGCTCAGTACTGATAACACTGCTGCTATTGATGGAGTAAAAATAAGTGATGTACTGGCAGTTTGTTTTTTTTCTGAGGCAAGAAGTCCTAGAACACCTCCTATAAAAATGTTAAGATTCAGAGTAAGAAATATTTTTCCACCTCACCTAATGCTATTGCATTAACGAGGCTGGAGTTGGCTTCTTATTCACCAGCTGCTGCTTCGCGTTTCTCATTCCATTTTAAATGCTGCTGCTGTGATGTTATGTCATCTTTCGCCTGTAGATGGCTCTCTACAGTCATTTTTAAAAATACTTATCCAGATGTATTACTGTACATATCCTCAGTAAAATGGAATATGTAAGTAGAGACTGTCCAAATTGCATTTTTGTATGAAACACATTTCAGAAACACAACTCACAATAAAACAAACTGGCATGTTATACCACGAGTAAATAAGACAAAGGCAAAACGTAAATTCACTGGAACTTTCTGCATATTTTCCACGACCTTGCCTTCTGATCATAAAAAATCTCAAACTCTTGCATTTTGCAAGAAATTTTAATATAGCAGTTTTAAATGGGACATTTAGAACATGGCATATGAGAATATATGGTTAACTGAGGATGAGCAGAGGGTGATCACACTTTCTGCTTATTGCTGTGACCCTACCTCCTGGTTATAAAAATGTCTAAAAATTCTGACACAGATGTGTGAGAGACAATGGAACTTCAGGACATTTTACTGTACCGTTTTTTAAATACGACCCTCTGAACATGGCATGAGAGAATACATTGTCAAATGGTAAATGCAATGTTTGCTATATTGCTAGGGCTCTCCCTCCTGATTTTAGAATCGTCTCATATTTCTGACATCAAGGTGTGAGACACAATATAACAGACTGTCAAAATCCTGAACTTCAGGACATTTTACGGTACCATTTTAAAAATATGACCCTCTGAGCATGGCATGTGAGAAAATGGCATGTGAGACTGCATTGGGAAAAGGTGAATGCAATTTCTGCTGAATTGCTATGGCCCTCCCTCCTGATTACAAGCTCGTCTCACAGGTCTGACTGTGGCACTCATAATCGTGAAGTACAAGAGATTTTACTGTAACGTTTTTTTTAATAATGACCCTCTGGCATGTGAGGACTTGTAGTCAACAATATAGCACACATTCTGCCAATTTACTTTGTCCCTCCTTCCTCGTTAGCAAAACATCTTAGTATACCGACACTAAGGTAAATGTCTCTAAATCCAGAAGTTAAGTTGTCAAAGTATATCGGAGTCAACCGATACTGATCAGGTTCTGCTGATGCTGAGCCCGCAGCCTTCACCATAAGGTCCAATTCCCCAAGCCTGCTGACCTTATATGTCCATCCCTTCTCATCAAAATTCGTATTTTCACAGGGTACCCTTCAGAAATCGCAGTATAGAATGAAAAAACTCCAATAGATATCTGCCACTGTTGGCGATTTTCCTTTAAGATAGATAGAAAATACTTTATTAATCCCGTAGGGAAATTGACAAATGATTCTCCAGAAATTTTATGGAGTGTATCACTTTCACTGAGACGGAGAAGTGTTAAGCTGTACGTGAGTCTTTGTGGTTCGGTTGTTAACCAAAAGGGTGGTGGTTTGAGACCTCCCAGGGACGCTGAGCCTTTAAATGAACACACCCTCTTCACTTCATTTCTCCATGGCCGGTCTTGTACGGCAATCAAATACAGAGCCCGTAGGGGGCAGTAAGCTCGCATATATAGCTCACTGTGTATAAAATGAAGAAGCAGAGGTTAGTTTCTCATCTGCATGTTGCAGAGCCTTACGCAACTCGTACCAACAGCTGGGGTTTGATCCCTGCACGGGCTATTAGTTGAAAGACCATTGTAAATGAGGTGTAACAGATTTATCCAGCTGGCTTTTATGTTTCATACTAAATTGCTATCTTGAAACCAAAATAATTAGAAATATGGAACACAACTGTTGTTCCCCATGAAGGAAAGCTGTTTTACACTGACGTCACTCCTTTTTATTTAATCCAGATTTTAAAAACAACTCCGACCTATCAAAGGAAAATGTTACACAAAAGTTGGAAAGCACACTCTGAATCCATCTGTATATTTGATCTCCGCAATCCGTTCAAGGCTGCCTATGTTAATCGTAAGTGTATAGATGAAACATTTAATATATTGTTCAGTTTAAATCAAAATGCTTTACTACTACAAGAGAGAAGTATAGTATGGAGGATGCGACAAATGTGTGATTTCTTGGAAGAAAACTACTTTTCTTTGCATTCGAAATTAATTCGAAACAATTGACACACAAACCCTTTGTCTTTTTTAAAGAGATTATATCTTTAAACAGACAAATGTATAAAATGTGTTTTTTTTACCTAGAGATTTTGGACAGGGGCGATGTATTACTAGTAGAGGCTGCTGACTAACACTGTACTGTCTGGAGATCAGCTCCATTTGAAAAAAAAAAACGTGCGTAACAAAGCTGGAGAGCAGCTGAACTTGTGCTCAGTAGTCAGTATGGTGCTGAGGGTTCAATACTGTCGTTGTTGTATTAGCACGAGCTGCACAGGCTCTGAATCAGACCATTTCAATTAGTCTGATCAGTGCAGGACAAGTTAATGTAGAATTATTGCTTTGTCTGTCTCTTGTTTGTATATAAATGGATGTCTCTGATAACTTAATGTTAGTTTTTATTTTAGTTTTACGATGTAGGTCATGCGTTGATATATGACATGTCTCATTCCTGATTCAGCTCATGTTCCATAGGAGAGAAGAGATTCCTCCTGTTTCTCGTACAACCATATCAGAACAGAAGCCCATGTCACCCAGCTCTGATTCAAGATCGAGTTGCATCTTCAACATTTTGTTTTTGTTTCTGATCATAATTTTCTTTAGTTATGATCAATATTGAACTTTTTCTAAGTAAAACAAAACGAATCAAACATGCAGGCAGATTTTTGAAAAGTATTAGGAGTTGATAGGGCGCTCCTTCGGAATAATCGTCAGAAAATGTGAGAAAAGGAAAGTTACGTAAACTCTCACACACAGCATTAAAGACTGGAATCTGATCATAAAAAAACTAGCTGTCTCCCCGTCGGTAATCAAACCCCGGTTTCCCGCGTGACAGGCTGGGACACGAACAACTTTACTAACTAGAAGCGCTTGCTAGCTATTAGGAGGCATTTACTCTTAAATATGTTACTGTTTTGGGTTTCGACTTTAATTTTCCCGATACCAGTTTTTTACAAAAGTAAAGGCACATGGCACATGTGTGGCACATCACGTCCAAGTTTAGTGACAACTACCTCAGAGATTGTAAGCTGGGTAGTTTCAGATCACTTTTTTTAAAGGTTCAAGCAAACCCGAATACCTTTGTGTAATCGTTTTTCATAAAGTGTAATTGTATTATAGCATGTGCCCTTAATGATTTTCTTGATACGTTATAGGTGCTCTTGTTTGTATTGTATGTAGTTTTGTTGTTCAAATAAAACGTAAAAGACACAACTTTCCGGATGCGGCTGCTGTAAAAATAAAATGACATCAAGGGTGCTGTACGCAGAGGTCTGAAACCTGCTCCACAGAAGATCTTTATCCAGAGGTGTTAAAGAAGTCGAGATCTCGCCATGAGAGGGGAAGCATCTCAGAAAAAGCAGGTGCAGTCGGTTCCACGGTCATAACGCCACTAAGTCGGGCGACAAGAGCAAAACCCACCCGGCTTCCTCCGGGCAAGTAATGAGACAAAGAGACAGTGCACAGCGGGTAGCGTGGCCGAGCGGTCTAAGGCGCTGGATTAAGGCTCCAGTCTCTTTTGGGGTGTGGGCTTGAATCCCACTGTTGCTAGGAGTTTTTGTGTTACAACCACCAAATGGAGCAATGTGTTAAAAGCTACTTTATCAGCTTAACATCAAAGCAGGGAAAAAAAAGTGTTTCTTCTTCTCAACACAAATTATCGTTTCCACCTTCAGCAGGGAAGTTTGTCTACCAAGATCACTTTTGAGTCAGTGCAAATCACAGTGCGCCCTCAATTTTAATGTCGGTTGCGCTCCTTTTTTCTGTGAAACGTTAATGTTCTGCATTTTCAAGTCGAGTCATCCTCAGGGGTAGAGCTGATTATGTCTTTCCGCATAGCGCTCCATCAGAAATAACTTGTCTAAGTTCAAAAGAGATTGTGGGTTTCACTTCAAGCAATCACAAAGCATACCTCACATGTCAGATCTAAATGGGGAATTTGTTGGTTACGAAGCTGAACGTTTTTCCATGTTCTGCTAAAGTATCCACTGGCTTGCCTTTATAAGCAGTCTTGGAAAGATAAGCTGTGCTTCATCTCAGGAAAAATCATCAGTACTGTCATTTTATTCTGTGTGTATGGCCGTTATTTAAAGTATATAAAAATCACGAGTTCATAGACATCCAAATATCAACAGCACCTTGTAAACCTGTCATAAGAATTCCTTCAATCCAATAGTTTCACTCCAGGGAAAAGGCAGGGAAACATAGAGAATTCTTATTTAAAGACAACATCCGTATTGGATTGCATGTAAGCAGGCACCACTCAGAATTCCTAATATGATTTTGAATTCAGTTTTGCAGTGCTTTAGTGCTTTACTACTTTCAGAGAGTCCTTTATTGACCTTGCTGAAGCAGAGAAGCGACATAATCACAATTGTGACCAGTTTTTCTGCTGTTTCTGGTTAATACTGATTATTATTTTGTATTTTGATTAGTATTTTTCGTAGCGTTCTTCCTCAGCTTTTTAGTTATTTGGTGAGCAAGAACCACTGAGAACGAGTCTGAATCAATCAAGAACACATATGGTACTGCTGTCCTGTGTATTACTGCTTCATCCTAATTGAGCTTTTCAGTGTTGAAGAAGACGTTTCCAATTTCGATTGCTGGTTTCAGAGGATGTGCTACAAGATCACAGATTCATTTGAAAAGATTTGGAGATGCATTGGCTGGGATTCAAACCTGGCTCAATTGCATGAAGGCACTTATACTCAGCAACGAGAGGAAAGGAGAAGGGGCCAGAGGTAGTGTGGCTGAATGGTCTAATATGCTGGATTTTAGGCTCCACTCTCTCAGGGGCGTGGGTTTAAATCCCACTACTGCCCAATGTTTCAAGACCTTACTTCCTGTGATTTGTAATATGGTCAGTAAAAGCACTTTATGTAAGTATCTCTTATGTCAGCACTACAAGTCACTTACTGCTCCACAGGACCGGGGTTCAATCCCTGGCATCTTCAGGTGTTTTATATAACTGTACTCACATCGAAATCTTCTGTTGAGTGAGAACTCTTTGCTCGTGTTCATAGAGAGCCATGTTTACCTTTTGAATCTCACCCGGGATTTCCTGAGAGATCATTCAGCGAGCGAGACCTCCCTCTGGACTCCGCACTGAGCTGAAAGCTGCACGAATTCCTCACTGTGTGTCCTGTACTGTTACAGGTGGTCCAGCGTAAATGTGCAGCACAGTGATATGAACAACTTGAACTTTTTCTGTATGTGAAGGAAAATGCAAAAGAGCATGTAAAGTATTGATCATATAAAATATCCATAGTACAACTCGAGAAAAAACTGAAGCACAAAACAGCGACTTTTGATGATTACAAGAGATTCAAGAAACACAACCGTCCGCAGATGGGTTCGGATCCTGAACGCTTAAGTCAAAAGAACAAAAGCGAAGTAAACTCACTTCATTGTCTTATAGTTTCTGTAATAAAACAATTTTTTACTTTCTTTATAATTTCTTACTGTTGATAGACGATTTATTGAATTTTAACAGGATCACAATTACAAATATTTGGGGTTAAACTGTTATTCACATACTCTAACAAAGAGAAACGTTAGTGTCTTCCAGTGTGTGAGCCAATTTCTCAAAACATTAAAAAATAAGTTATAGAAATTGAATTGTTCTACTTTTTAGGCTTGCATAGTCTTATTCATATTTCAGTTAAGCCTTTTCTTCTGTAGTAATTTCATTTGATATTAAAATTAGTCCTGATTTACAAGATGTAACAAGGGTTACATTTTAACCCTTCAATCCAATAGTTTTACTCCAAGTAAAAAGTAGCGCAATATATAGAGAGATGACATTCAAAGATTTCAACGTTCTTATTGGATTGCCTGTATGCAGATATCGCTCAGAATTGCTAATATGATTTTAATTCAGTTTTTCTCTACTACTTTCAGAGTCTTTTATTGACCTTGCTGAAGCAGAGAAGTGACATAATCACAAATGCAACCAGTTGTGCAGCTGTTTCTGGTTAATAATGATTAATGCAAAAAAAAAAACAGCTCCTTGCATTAAGAGTCCTCCCTCTGGATTCCTCTGAAAGCTGCGCGAATTACTCACTGCGTGTCCTGTACTGTGTAGCACAGTGACTAGAACGCCTTGAGTTTTTTTCCGTATGTGAAGGAAAATGCAAAAGAGCATGAAAAGTATTGATGGTATAAAATATCCATGGTACAACTTGAGAAAGAACTGAAGGACAAAACAATAACATTTGATGATTACAAGAGAAACACAACCGTCCGAACATGGGCTTGGATCCTGACCGCTTGCGTTAAAAGACAAAGCAAAGGATATAACCTGTAAATGTCTTCATGTCTTACAGTTTATGAAATAACACAATTTCTTACTTTCTTGATAATTTCTTACTATTGATAGATGCTTTTTTAAATTTTAACAGAATCACAATTACAAACAAATGGGGTTAAACTGTTATTCACATACTCTAACGAAGAGAAACGTTAGTGTCTTCCGGTGTGTGAGCCCATCTCTCAAAAAATAAAAAAATAAGTTCTATAAATTGAATTGTTCTATTTTTCAGGCTTGCATAGTCTTATTCATATTTCAGTTAAGCCTTTTCCTCGGTATTAATTTCATTTGATATTAAAATTAGTCCTGATTTACAATTTTTGGACATGGTTCATCTTAAAGAATTTTGTAATAAGTTTCAGTTTAGGAAAATCGTGCCCAGAAGCTACCAAAACTGGTAATGTTCACATAATGTGTAATGCCAAAGCAGCAGTTGGGGTGGGAAACAAAAGGCATTTCTTGGTATGAATCCTTAAACTTCATAGATGGCGTTCTAGGACTTCTCGCTTCAGATAAAGCTGTCAATACATCATAGATTTCTACTCAACCAATATCAGCAGTGTTATCACTACCGAACACTAAATATAGATCCTGGCAATAATTCATGAGTTGTTTGTTAGAAAATTATTTATGGTTTTTTTTAAACATATTTTCAATACCAGACAAAAAGTCGAAAGTTTCAATTTCATGCAACTGATGAAATCTCTCTTCGATGGAAGTTATAAGTACAGTACATCCAAAATACTGCGGAATCAATCAAATTTACATGTTTCTTGTGGATCCAGAAGATCATTTTGAGACTCAAAACATGCCTGTCTTTTCTTTTTTCGAGGACGAAGGAGTAGCAGCAGGAGTAGCAGTTATGGCAAGAACGTGTTTAGAGTTCAGGACTTCTCATTTCTAATGCAATACCATCGACTCGGAAAGCACCGCCCGCGATAAAAGAAATTGCAGAATTGGTCTGTTCATGCTGCCTACAGGCTTTGAATTCCTGGCATTTTCTGCAAGCGTTCCTTTTTGAGGGTTCATGAAATTCCTCACATTTGAGCCAACACTAAAATATTTCATTCGGGGTCGCCTAATTCATAGTGCAAACCGAATCTACAGGGGAATGCTGTGGCACATGAAGCCGTTTGTTATTCTGTTGTGAGGTGTGAGGAGCGGAATGCAAATCGAGTTGGTGAATAGAAAATGAAACAGGAGTCACTTCTTGAGCTACGAATTCCAAAAAGTATGAAAACCTGTGCATTTTAACAGTGCAGAATACTTACAAATTGCACTGAGTTGCTTGCTTTCTTCTGCTGCTTTTATATTTCAGTCATTCACTGTCAGCTAGCACTGGAACAATTCAAGAGAGGTAAAAGCAGAAGCTGTCAGGAGTGGGATTTGAACCCACGCCTCCATTTGGAGACCAGAACACCCAAGCCAGCTGGAAAGACACACGTCCTTGAGTCTGGCGCCTTAGACCACTCGGCCACCCTGACAAGCGAAAGCAAGTGGTGTGCTGAATGCACCAGTAGTTGACTAAACTGAGTTTCTTCCCTGAAATTATTTGCTTGCGAAGAGCCAAGTTGCCTTGAATGGATCTTGGAAATCAAATATACGGATGGATTGTTATTCGGTTGTGAGTTTTGAGGGGCGTATTATAAATTGAGTTGGTGAAAAGGCGCTTTTTGTTAGTCTGTCGGGAGGCTGCACAAGGTGTTTAGAGGGAGAACTTCTAAAAGGCAGGCTCTCTATGTTTAACATCAAGAAAGATTTTTTTTTTCTCAATGGAAATGCTCTTTGGCGCTTTCAGCTTTACGTAGGGAACAACGTCTGCCGAGACCACTTTTGAGCCAGTGCAAATGGTAATGTGCCACCAAGTATATTTAATATTGGCTGTGGTAGCGAGCTGCTTTTGTTTGTGAAGCTTTTACTTCTTTAAGCTGAATCATCAGCAGGTGTAGCTTATTAAATCTTTGCTCATAGCACTCCATCAGAAATACCTTGTCCATGTTCAAAAGAGATCAGGGGATTTACTTCATGCTTTCACATGGCATACCTTACACGAAAGATTTAAATGGGGAATTGATTGTGCTTCTTGATGTTGTTCCTGTGGTTGCCTTGGTTACAATGGTGAACGTTCTTCCACGTTCTGCTAGAGTATCCACTGGGTGGGCTTTATCAATTGGCTCGGATAGGTCATCAGTGCTCCGTCTCCAGAAAAATAATCAGCACTGTCTTTTTTCTGTGCGCATGACCGTCTTTTAAAACATATAAAATCACGAGTTCATTGATTTCTCCAAATAACAACAATACATTTTAACCCTTTAATCCAATAGTTTTACTCCAAGTAAAAAGCAGCGCAATATATAGAGAGATGACATTCAAAGATTTCAACGTTCTTATTGGATTGCCTGTATGCAGATATCGCTCAGAATTGCTAATATGATTTTAATTCAGTTTTTCTCTACTACTTTCAGAGTCTTTTATTGACCTTGCTGAAGCAGAGAAGTGACATAATCACAAATGCAACCAGTTGTGCAGCTGTTTCTGGTTAATAATCATTAATGCGAAAAAAAAAGCTCCTTGCATTAAGATCAAGAGCAACCAACGCGCTCGCTTGTTGAGTTGGGTATTTTCCGAGCTACTCTTCCTTAGCTGTGTAGAGGTTTGATGGGTTTACTGAGACAATTATTCATTGCAGCAGCAATCACGAGGTGATTCGTTGTGGCTTTTAGAAAATCAATTGTCAGAACAACTAACAACGCACACACACGGGTTCAATACACGAGATACAGTTATTAATATAAATTGTGCACCAAACATATACCAGTCTGCCTGGATACAAGCGGCAGACCTTACTGTGAGGGTTATCAATACACACGGTATATAATCTCGAAGAGATGCAAACACAAAGAGATACACAACAGAGAATATATGTCAATATATATCGTTCGGTTACCAAATCGCTAATCAGTGTTATTACCCACTGTTACTCTAAACTCGGAAGTAAATGCAATACTCATGAATTAAATTGATAACAACTTATGTTGAGGTACAATTGAATTCTCGAGACGCAATGTAGAACATGGGGTTTACTTATCCACTGTGTATGGATTTGGAATGTCCCGGCACGAACACCAAACCAGCTGACAGGCTCTGTTGCAGCCTCGGTTCCAGCGGTTGTCCAATGGGCATTGTCCCGGCGTCCTCTGGCTACCGACCAACCAGTCGAGGTGCAGCTCAGAGTTGGACGGGCGGAGGAATCTGACTGCGGCGCGCAGGGCAGTCGTTGCTCCGAGGGGATCTACCAGCAGTCCGGCTGGCTAGTAGAAAGTCTCTATGCACAGAGTGTGACTGCGAGTCCTCACAAGTCACTCTTTTGCCCGGGAAGAAGCTGGTTCGTTCTCGGACCAGCGCTGCTTCTGAATAAGCTATTCAGGTTGTCGACAAGGGTCCAACTGTAGGCTGCCGTTGATCAAGCGGAGCATTCACGTTGGTAGAATTCTGAGTACGTACCGGATCCTCGGTCTCGTGCTTAGAACAAAGTCCAAGTCCCAGTGCAGACAACAGCAGTTGTCACGTGATTGTCTCTGAGGATGCGCGAAAATGGCCAAGGAGAGCCCCGATCTGAGCTTGCGCTCCGTTTTTGACCAAGACACAGATGTGTGCTGATTGGTTGATTTAACATCTTAAATCAGCCTGCATGAATACTTTCTCTGTGGTTGCACCACAGAGAGGGAGAGTGAGATGGGGCCTCATTTAGGAAAGCACAGCAACGCTTAATTCTGTCTTATTAACAAGAATTGCCGCTACAGCTGTAAACTTATTTGGCGAGCATGGACCTCTGAGAAGGAGTCTGAATCCATCAAGAAGACAGGAATTCTAATATCGCACTGCCGTCTTGTGTACAAAATATTTGTTCAGCTCTAACGTCTGTGTGCATTGACAAGGCATCTCAAAAGGACATATTAAATAAGAAAATGATCCTTTCTGTTACCATTCCTGCAGTTGGAGCGTTGTTTCACCCTTTTACGTTCTACAATATTTACAGACAAGGTTTTATCACTGGAGTTGTACAGAACAAGTGTGCATCAGTCCATGAAAATCATCAGTACTGCTGTTTTACTATGCATAGTTTAATCAAGAGCACTTAAAAGATGCAAAAGATGGATTGTGTTCTGTGAGCACCTGCACATCTCTAAGTCACTTCCACACGTGTCTATGTTGGGGATGTAGCTCAGTGGTATAGTGCTTGTCTTAAATGTATGAGGTTCTGGGTTCAATCCCTGGTTTCTCCAAGTGCTTTATGTTACTGTGCTCACATCGCAGTCTTCTGTTGAGTGAAAACTCTTTGCTCGTGTTCATAGAGAGCCAGGTTTACACAATTAAACTCGAAGTGCTACAGTGTTCTCTGAAGTTTTAAATGTACCTCCAAATTATTTAGTTCTGTTAACTACCAAAGAATGTGAACTAATTTAAAGCCACATTCAGGAAATCCAGAGAACATCTTCACACTTGTCGTGGCTGTTGCAGAAAAACCTCACCCGGGATGTTGAATCTCACCCGGGATTTCCTGAGAGATCATTCACTGAGTGAGTCCTCCCTCTGGACTCCGCACTGAGCTGAAAGCTGCGCGAATTCCTCCCTGCGTGTCCTGTACTGTGTAGCACAGTGACAAGAACGCCTTGAGTTTTTTTCTGTATGTGAAAGAAAATGCAAAAGAGCATGAAAAGTATTGATGGTATAAAATATCCATGGTACAACTCGAGAAAGAACTGACGGACAAAACAATGACATTTGATGATTACAAGAGAAACACAACCGTCCTAATATGGGTTTGATCCTGAACACTTGTGTTAAAAGACAAAGCAAAGGATATAACCTGTAAATGTCTTCATGTCTTACAATTTCTTCCTTTCTTAATAATTTCTTACTATTGATAGATGCTTTTTTGAATTTTAACAGAATCACAATTACAGACATTTGGGGTTAAACTGTTATTCACATATTCACATATAATTATGAGACTCAAAATATGCCTGTCTTTTCTTTTTTCGAGGACAAATGGATTATTGAGGTGTAAAGATGGGTTCAAAACCAAAATCATCTGCTATTGCTGCTGTTTCTTCAAATCCTTTAATTGATCATTGATATCGAGGAATGATATTATACAAATTGTGGTTTTCTGTGAATTGCCAATTTTATTGTAACTACATCTTCGTTTACAGATGTCTTGCATGTATCACAAGGTATTACAGATGCAGCAATTCAAAATGGGTGGGGTATTTCGCGGCATACCCCGGTGGGCGTGTCGCAGTGTCACGCAGTATCACGCGGTTAATCGCGTCATTTGATGTCATCCCGGAAACTATCCGGCGTCACCTTGTAAAACCGCCAGGGGGAGCTTAACCTCTCATGTACAGCATTTGAGCTTTTAATTTTGAACTGTGTATTACAGCATGTTAATCATCAGTCATTAAAATGTTGGTATATTTTATGAAAGCAAGATTGCTCAGTTGGACAAAAGTACACAACCTACCTTTATCAGAAATATTTATGCATCAAAGCCTTTACCGAAGATATAACTAATAGTATTAATAATGGATGACTTTGGACAAGCTGTATACTCAAAGTATAATTTCTTTAGCACATTTGTACAAGCACTTGGAATCTGTCCAAGCCATACTTTGTCAGGCATTTTGTTTTACTTCAACGGGCATAAAAACTTCCTTGCTTTTAACAGGGCGTTTCATAATTTCTAACTACGAAAATGATTTAAAATGCGACACTTATCATTCAACTAGAGCTCAAAATATCACAAGGATCCTCAAGAGCACAGCAAAGACTGTATTAAAAGATACTTGTATGTATCAACGCTTTCTTTTCCGTATACCAGATTTTATGGAACCACTTCAGAGGGGTGTCAGCCAGTCAGATTCCAGGAATTGGAACTTTAAAGGAAAAATACACGCCGGTATTCCATTTCTCCCTAACGATTTTAAGCATCGAAGTATATAACTAGCATGTGAAATAGCGTGTGAAAAAGTGGTAGTTTTAAGCTTTTCTGCTAATATAATATGGAATCGCGTATCTAAAGAATTTAATAACGATATGATTATATTCGTGTACTGCGACAGGGCTGTGTAGGGCTGTTTCGCCTCTCTCTTCATGCAACTTCCCTTGTAGCCTACTGGTCTACGTGCCCACCTATCAACTCACGGGTTGTGTGTTCAACTCCAGCTTGTGCAAACATTTCTTTGAAAAAATAGAATAGCGATATTATGGACAATCAATTGACTTTTATATTTCAAAATATCACAACATGATCGATTCTAAGTCATTTTTGATAACAATTAATAGTCACCTTCTTCCCTTCTGACAATGGTCCCTGTTTCTGCTTCCTGCTTCTAGTGTGTGTGTGTGCAATAGAGTAAATTTTTATAGAGAAATGCAGGCTGGACAGTATGCGTTACAATATAAACATTTATATTGATTTAAATCGTTTTCTGATTTAAATCGCAAATGCGAGTTTAATTATATGTGTTTTTTAATCATATTCAGGCTAATGCAACATAAATTGATACAGTATCTTTGTCTTCAAAGAATCTTAATAAACTTTCAGCATACCTTTCTACCCGTTTAGATTTATATTTCTTGGGATTTTGGGATCAAACGTGGAAGGATTAGGTTGTAATCGTTTTTATTTTTCAAATATGAGATTGTATTTCTGAATGTTATGTTACACCTACAGTAGTTCACTGCTTTAAATACATCGAATTAAGAAAGTTAGATGTAGCACTTTAGATATTTTTTTCTGAACCAGGGAAAATCTGATCATGTTTCTCTATAACAATAATAAAAAACTTTATTTTACATATCACCTTTAAAAGTGGCATCTCAAAGCAAAAAAGTAGATGGGAAAAACAGTTAAAAGGGACCAAAGTAAATACCAGACAAACACAAACGTGTTTTTAATAAAATGCTTTTATTCATTCAGCAGAGAGTGAGAGGGACATCCAGCAGGGAGAGACACACACACCGGTTTCCATTGACAAAATTGTTTTTTTTCAATTCCTCTTGTCTAACAGGAATGTTTTGTTGTGGAAAGACTGTTAGACTAGAGGAAAAGAGCGCCTCCTTCTACGAAGCATTTCGTTGATCCGATCACTAATTCTTTTCCAGTCGCACGCAGTAAGGGTTGAGAATCTCCGATTCACCATGCTACTAATGGTTTCCCGGAGATTGCAAGGCAAGGCACTTTTGCCTCTGGACCCATCGAAATTTACAGACGTGGTCCACCCCCAGTAAATTTCAAAAGTCACAAGATTTCGAAACACGAGGGCGGCGTAGCGGTCGGCTCTTGCTTTCCCGTCTATGCCGATGCACTGCAAGTACAACCCCCCCCTCCATCTCCTGAGTGATGGGTAACAGTTGGATATCTGGGAGAATTATTCGTCCCACTGGCGTCTGTGAATTCCGCTCTGTAAATGGTGCTTCCTGGGGGGAGATAGATGGCGGGGACAGCATCAACAAATTCCTGCGCGGTGGTGAGCGGAGAGGCCGGGATGGAGTGTCCTGAGGCGGTGTGTGCTCTGCGGGGGGCAGAGCTTCCGCCAGGCATTGCAACCTGCGCGGCGGGGAGAGGCACTTTTCGGGAGACAGCTGCTCAACTGTTTGACTGCTGGAACATACTGTCTCCTTCCTCTGCATTTTCAGGAGTGTCTCTAGCCTCCCAATCCTCCCCAGTAATGCGTCGTACTGCTCCCGCTGCTGCCGAAAAGTCTCCACACAGGTGCTGCTTCTACAGGTTGGCACCCTGGCCAGTGGCCGAGAGCAGAGACCCAAGGCCTGTGGCAAAATAACATAATTCATGTAAGAAATAAAGTCACACAGTAGTATTCACCAGTCGCGGAACAGAAGTCAAAATAAACTTTTCTTTTTTTCCCGTCTTACCGCTTTCTTTTTTACTGTCCTGGTGGTAGATTTCGAAGATCGTTTCGCCCGTGCGGTGTTTTCTTGAAGAACAGGCTACAAAGAAATAATTATAATTGAATTTAAAATTCAAAACGGCAATAATACCTTGTAATATGCGCTGTAATCGCGTATTTCAGATGAAGTCTGCTGTATTTGCTTACCCTTCGCTCTTTGGAAGCTGGGGCAGCAGAAGCACCCCGTCTCTTCCCCTAAAAGGTCTTGGTCTCCATATTGTACTATGGTCGCTGTAGTGCAGGTTCGCAGTTTTTTTTTTGTGATGGGAGCTCACCCAATCCCTTGGTGTATTTATGCTATATTCACATGTACAGCTAGAATGTTCATTGTCTTGCAATGAAAGGTGGGTGCCTCTTGCCGAAGTCGGGAGACATTAGAGGCTTGCCACACCCGGACTGTTAAACCAACGCAATAGCACGTCAAACCCCATTGAGGACCCTGGCGCAATAGTTGTTTTGTCCCTTGATTTACTGATGTGCATTAATTAAATCTTGTCAGTCAGGTCTTTTTTTCTCTATTTGAATTGTCGTTTACACATGCACGACTTTAAAAGCTAGCAAAACAGGTTTCGATTCACATTAGCTGGCGAGCCTTGTTAACAAAAAAACGAATAATAATGTAACATGCCACTGTTTGTTCATGAACAAAGTTATACTGAGATTTCCTTAGATACGCAATTAAAAAATAAATAAATAAAAATTTGAATCCCCTGCGGAACACATTCCATAAGAATCAGCGGTTTTACAGTATATATCGCCTTTAAAGGTGGCTTCTCAAAATGCTTTACAGGATAAAAACAACCAGAACAGCAACAACAACAATATTGTATTTCATTGCACTTTGAAAACCAAGTAATAACTTAACTATACGTGCAAACGTTTCATATGTTGCTGTTGTGAATGCCTGTGGAGCGTATCTTATTTGCCTTGAGTCCTGGTTATCTCTCTCCCCCTTCCCCCCTCTCTCCCTCAATTCAATTCAATTCAAGGTGTTTTATTTGCATGACAGATGGGTACAATCAGTGTTGGGTATGTATATTTTGATATTTACACCCGGCGCGGCACCGAGGGAGCATCTGCATTTATAACTTAGTTTTTAAAATTAGTCAAGCAATATGAAGCATCTCCTTTTACTTTTAAGTCCCTTAAATACATTGAGCACAGCTTTCTCACCACTTAAGATTGCTTTTTGATACCATCCTTACAAAAAGCAGAAACTTTCCGATGACTCACAGTACAAGTGGAAAGATTACAGATTTTAATCGTCTTTAATTTTGTTACGTTATACGTTTTAGGAACGTTTCATCTAAACAAACACCACAAAACTATTCTCGATTGTATTTCTGAATGTTATGTTACACCTGCAGTAGTTCACTGTTTTAAATACATCGAATTAAGAAAGTTATGTGTAGCACTTTAGATCTTTTTTTCTGAACCAGAGAAAATCTGATCATGTTTCTCTATAACAATAATAAAAAACTTTATTTTACATATCACCTTTAAAAGTGGCGTCTCAAAGCAATACTGTAGACCGTAAAAACAGTTAAAAGGGACCAAGGTAAATACCAGACAATCGCAAACGCGTTTTCAATAAAATTCTTTTATTCATCCAGCAGAGAGAGACACACACACTGGTTTTCATTGACAAAACAGTTTTTTTTTCAATTCCTCTTGTCTAACAGGAATGTTTTGTTTGTGGACAGACTGTTAGACTAGAGGAAAAGAGCGCCTCCTTCTACGAAGCGCTAGTTTAGTACTATAAAATACTATTAAAATCTGTAATCTTTCCACTTGTACTGTGAGTCATCGGAAAGTTTCTGCTTTGTGTAAGGATGGTATCGAAAAGCAATCTTAAGTGGTGAGAAAGCTGTGCTCAATGTATTTAAGGGACTTAAAAGTAAAAGGAGATGCTTCATATTGCTTGACTTATTTTAAAAACGAAGTTATAAATGCAGACGCTCCCTCGGTGCCACGCCGGGTGTAAAGATCAAAATATACATTCGTCCCGGGCAGAGGCCGAAGAGTGCCCGGCTGGGGTGCGCGGGGAAGAGCAGGACAGGAGTGAAAGTGGTCAGGGCGGGGTTTAGGAAGGCGTACAGTCTGGGCAGGTATAGATTACACTTTTCTAAAACGTATTTGAAAAATAAAAACGATTACAATCTAATCCTTCCACGTTTGATCCCAAAATCCCAAGAAAAATAAATCTAAACGGGTAGAAAGCTATGCTGAAAGTTTATTAAGATACTTAGAAGACAAAAATACTGTATCAATTTATGTTGCATTAGTCTGATTATGATTAAAAAAACACATATAATTAAACACGCGTTTGCAATTTAAATCAAAACACGATTTAAATCAATATAAATGTTTATATTGTAACGCATACTGTCCAGCCTCCATTTCTCTATAAAAATTTACTCTATCACACACACACACACAATAGAAGCAGGAAGCAGAAGCAGGGACCGTTGTCAGAAGGGAAGAAGGTGACTATTCATTGTTATCAAAAATGACTTAGAATCGATCCTGTTGTGATATTTTGAAATATAAAAGTCAATTGATTGTCCATAATATTGCTATTCTATTTTTTCGAAGAAATGTTTGTTAAAAGAAAAGTCCAGCACCAGCTGGATTTGAACACACAACCTGCGAGTTGGTAATCGGGCACGTAGACCAGTGGGCTACAAGGGAAGTCGCATGAAGAGAGAGGCGAAACAGCCCTACACAGCCCTGTCGCAGTACACGACTATAATCATATCGTTATTAATTTCTTGAGATACGCGATTCCATATTATATTCCCTTTTAATCAAATTCTAAAAGTATGCTTGTTGACTCCGGTATCACGTTAGTTAAAGTGTGTTAAAATGTTTAGGGAGAAATGGAATACTGGTGTGTATGTTTTCTTTAAAGTACCGAGACCAGCCATATACTGTATGTTTAAGTTCCAAAATTAATATCGTTTATGGCCTTCACACGCGTTGCAGTATGCTCCTATTCTTTTTATGCTCAGGCACTAAGATTTCCCTTCAGTGGTAAAATTCCATATAAATATTCAATACTTAAAGGGCACAGTTTAGACATTAAATATACATATACATACTGTATACAGTACAGTTTGCATACGGTAATATGTTTATGTTCCTAAATCAATCTCTTTTATGAGCATGTGAAAGGCATGGTGAATTGATTCTCAAAAATTACTGTACTTTGCATGATTGGAAACAAATGCATGATTGCGAAATGCTGTGGTGTTACTTTTACAAAGAGGGTCAATGAAAAAAAGAATGTTGACCAGGGCAATACTTTGAGTTTACACTTACAGCTCGTCCAAGGTCATTCATTATTACTACTATTAGTAATATCTTCATTAAAGACTTTGATGGCGACAGCTCAAACATGAGAGGTTGAGCTTTATTAGCTCCACCTTGCGGAAATTCCGGATACTATTATTTTGCTTGCCGTATTATAGGAGAATTTACGGTAACTAGCGGTATTTACCGGTAACTCGCGGTAGACTGCGTACAGCGTACCGGAAAATAATGGGGTATCGCCCACGCATTTTGAATGGCTGCATCTGTATGTTCCAGCAGTCAAACACTAGGGTGTCAGCCGTCTCCAAACAGACCTTCATCTCCTGAAAAGTGCCCCTCCCTGCCACACAGGTTGCTGTACCTGGTGCAATGCGTATCTCCATACAGCCCTCCACCCCCAGCAGAGCACACCCCCTCAGGACACTCCATCCTGTCCTCTCTGCTCACCACCACTAATGAATTGGCTGGTGCCGTCCCCACTGTCTCTCTCCCCTCAGGAAGCACCATCTACACAGCAGAACTCACAGATGCCACGTACAGTTCTCCCAGATGTCCACCTTTTGCCCATCAGTCAAGAGAAGGAGGGATTGAATGTGCAGTGTGTCGGCACAGAGGGGACAGCCAGAGCCGACCGCTACGCCACTCTTCCGTTTCGCAATTTTGGGACTGGGTGTGAACCACATCCATAAATTTTGACTGGTCCAGAGGCAAAAGGGCTTTGCATTCTCCAGGAAAACATAGGTATGTTGAATTGGAGATTCTCAGAACTTACTTTGTATGATTGGAAACCGATACATGATAGGATAAACAAAATGCTTCAAAGAAAGAGGTGCTATTTCTCTCTGGTTTTAGTCTGTGCAGCAATAAAACAATCAGATTAAACAAGAGAGAGTGCGACATTACTTTTTGTCAATGAAAAAATAGTCTTTTCATGTTTATTTAAGTGTCCTTCTTTCATTTGGATTGCATTAAACAACTCGGGAGTTATTGTTATGATTACTCTATTATCGAATCCTCAACTCGTTCACTTTTTGTTATTTTGGGAACATTTTGACATGTTGCTTTTAGCCGTCGATTCTGTTGAATTCACTCAGTTTGTAATGTAGGGTGTGGGGTAAGTTAAACTTTGATACAGGACAAATGTATTTCCCACAAGCTGTACTGTAGTAGCATTAAAAGCATACAACATGACACTGTATGCACGTGGCACATCTTCGTTCAACTTAAGAAAAAACAGGACATTTGATTGTTGGTTGCCTTATGTTAAAGGCCAACAATGACACCAGAAAACTGAAAGTTCCTTCCCCTCCCCAAGTAGAACTGTCTAATCTACATAAACACAGTGGGGTGTAACACCTAGCCTAGACTTTGTGAGAAGTATGGAGCTGCGTTGCATTAAAATGGCTGCAATGGAATATACATAGTAGGCAAAAGTTAATTTCAAGCTGAAAAGAAAAGACTCAACATGTCTCCTCTATACATCTTCCATTTAGACCATCCAATCATTTATTATTAATATCTTCCATATCCCATTAAAATCAGAAAGTTTCTTACAAGTGTAAATCCACCTTTTTTCTAATCGCTTTATCCAGGACAGGTAACAGTTTCACCAATACTATTTGGTAACTTTTTACGATTGTCAGACTTCAGGAAGCTTCAACTGATGTTTAAAGATATGACATAATGTGCACTGTGTTAAAGAGCTATTGAGCACAGAACATCTTTACACTTGTGAAAAGATTTGCACGTACAGTTTATTCTTATCTGTGTGAAAACAGGAAATATCGATGGAGTTTCAGAAAGTAAACAGAGGTATAGAACACCATATCTCAGATGTTTAATAAATTCAAGATTGTGAAAACAGTGACAAATCACCCCAAACAAAATACAATTTTAGAATACAAGCAGTTTGAAATTATTAGTTGTTATTAATAAATCACTTAACTTTGAACATGTTGTAATATTTAGAAATAGCAACAAATCAATATAATTTACTATTTTAGTTTTTCAAAGAAATGTTTTTGTTAAAGGAAAACTCATGCCAGGAGCTGGGTTCAAACAAAGCTATAGCTGAAAAGGGCAGGCAGAATGTTTAAGTAATCATGGGTGAATGAGACAAATTGATGCAGATGTTTAGAAAGAAAGTGGACTACAGTAATATTTTGAGCTTACAGCCTATCCAATGTTATTCATTATTAATCTTTCATATCACATTAAAATGAATGTTTTTTAATGTAAGAGGAAATACACAATTTGTGTCCTCTATAACACTTCAGTGTACTGTTTAATCAGTTTAATGTTTAACAATGTAATACAAAGCTTAAACTTATTAAATTGTATATGCCATTTAGACTGTTAAATTCTGTAATAGACAAAAGATTGTCCCTCAGCATTGACAGGGATTCAAAACCAAGTGTTTTCTGGCAACAGCCCAAATGCTGCACATGAGAGCTTTCATAGCTCCACCTGGTGGTTTTACAAGATATTCCACCCTACTTCGATATATCATGCGGTATCCTGCAGTTCTTTGCGGAACGAGCACTGCGATTTACTGCAGCATACCTTGCACATTTTGAATGGTTGGATCTGTAGTTCTACTCAGTTTGGTGAATTCTTGATAAACCTAACTGGTGCCCTCCCTCTAACTCACCATTCCTCCCTTATGGTAGTGTATGCAGAGAAACCCATGTATATAAACCCATAGGGTCAAACGCAATGGACTTCCCGAGTTAAAACACAGCCGCGTACTAAGTTAGTATGGTACATTCTGGAGATCATCTCCCGCTCCAAGTTCAATTGCAGCAAAAGACACCGACTAATAACCAGTGAAGTTAAGTTTTATTTTTAACAGAACTGGAAATTAAACTTATAAAAATACTTGAGCAAAAAAAAACAACACAACAATTGTTCCTCTGACCTTCTAAGCATTTTTTTTAAGGCAATACATTTCTTTAGCAGGGTGTGCCTTGTGCTTACTTTTCAGAACTTTGATTTTCTCTCTCTCTCCTGTGTCAGTTCAGATTAAGCTCTTTAATCAGTTCCAACATCTTCCTTTCAAAGTGGGGAAGTGCTTGCTGGCATGTTGTTTTGCCAAGTCGTGCCTATCCTTTATGACGGTATCTTCTGACACCTGTGCACAATCCAACAACATTACAAGACCAGCACTATAACAGGAGTCATAAAAACACAAGAAGCCACATTGAACGAGCTTTCAGAATTGTAAAACAACGCTTTGCTTGTCTGTCATTTGGTTTGCATACCAGTCCATCAAGAGCTAGCACAACCCTGGCTGTTTCAACACAGTCATTGGATCACAGCCAGAGGACAGAAAAGGGACTGTAAACCATCATAAATCACTTAAGATGCCGAGTTTTTTCCTTTAACATACTTGGGTGCCACCTATTTCCTCCTCATCCCTGCTTTCCTCCAATAACCACAAATACGGAGACCCATCACTAAAATATTTAACAAATCTATCCAGTTGACTCCTCGATTTTATAGAACACATAAAAGCCTCAGGCTACATTTATATAAATAATAGCTTAAGTTCTGTTCTCTTCACTTCCAATGAATGGAGAAAATTTAAAAGAACAGTAGTCTGTCATTAAGTGAAGGGAGAATGTGTGATCCTAGCTGCAGAATAATTTTAGTTTCAGTGGTCTTTCTGATGTATGAGTTTGGAAAACCGTGCTCAGTACCATCGAGGTGTAAGAGGGTCAAGGATGAGCAGGAAACTTTGTTAATAAGGAGATGGACACCGCCCAACATGGGGTTTAAACCCACACCCCTGAGCTAAAGAGTCACATGCTCTACTGACTGAGCTAGCCGGGCACCAGTGTTCGCAAAGACGGTTTTCCAAACTCATACATCAGAAAGACCACCGAAACTAAAATTATTCTCACACATTCTCCCTTCCCTTAACGACAGACTACTGTTCTTTTCAAATTTTCTCCATTCATTGGAAGTTTCATTTCATACCTCTCTGCACCAATTCTGACTTCACACCTCTTGATTGGCCTCTCTTTCTGTCCCCTGCTCCCGCCTCTCACTCCTCCTCCCTCCCAACCTTTGTTCTCCCGCTACTTTACCTTTGCCTACTGCCCTGTCTCTCTCACACCTGAAGAAGGCTCCACGGCCGAAACGTTGTGTTCTCTTTCTTCTTTTTTTTCAGCATGGAATAAACCTTTTACTTGTTCCTTTGCAGCCTACGCATGCTGGCGCAGCTACCCACCTGAACTAAGACAATTAAACTGTCTGGTGATATTGCTGCACGGGGCGCAAGAT
This sequence comes from Lepisosteus platostomus, assembly GCF_059453375.1. NCBI lineage: Eukaryota > Metazoa > Chordata > Actinopteri > Semionotiformes > Lepisosteidae > Lepisosteus > Lepisosteus platostomus. The sequence continues at coordinate 18,248,131 of NC_142615.1, read as the reverse complement.
CACAATAGAACACGTTATTGTAAAAAATGTTAACATTCGTGAATGAGTATTTTTTTTTAATTATACCAAATGTCCGTTAAATAATGAATGATGTTTTTCAGACCATAAACACTATTATATGAAAAAAAACATTTACTATATATCCATTTAACTTGTTTTTAAAAAAAAAAAAACATTACAATACGGTAGATGAAAATTGTTGTTCAGCGCTCTTGTATTAAATATACTCTACCAGCCTTTTAAGTCATGTGTCAGAAATAAAGTGTATAAAATTCGCTAAATCAAACAAAACACAAACGCTACGAAAAAGAAAAAAAATGTGTTTATCCTGCAATTTTATCTCGTTGAAACGTTTTTTTTTCTCTGTGGCACTAACGGGCTAACGGTTGGGATTCCTGGTTTCCTGATTACATAGAAATGTGTCTCTCTTCCCTTACGATGTCCAAATGATCAGTTCAGTGTAGAAAAGAGCACCGTAAAACCCCGTCAGGCGAGCAAAACGTAAAAATGAAAGAGATCGCTTTGTTTCTGCCCGCTTTCTCACTGAAGCCCTTTGGTGTGTTAATAGAAGGTTATAACCGCTACACCGTGCGATGTGGGGAGGGGTGATTTACAAGCAGAGTTGACCTTTGAGAAAGGACTCGTCTCGGGAATATATTTCCACATTTTGAAGAGAATTTCTCCATTTCTGTAGCCTGATTTCCACTATTGCTAGAGAGCTGTAGAATCTGGAATCACCTATCTGGGAACAGTGTGTAGATGACAGGTTTGTGACTTTCTCATGAGCACGGTATATGAATCCATCAGATTAAAGACACTGTGAGCATTTGAATAAAATTTAGGATAGTCTGTCCCAGCTCGCCGCGATGGTATAGTGGTCAGTACTTTGTGCTGTGACCGCACTACCCGCGCTTTGAATCCGGGTGACAGCAGCCCAAGACAAGAGAGTTTCCTTCGTCTATGTTATTTCAGTGAAGGGGGGGGCATGCGTGTACAGCGAACGATCATCGAGTTGATGTGTTGCCCCATATAAGCAATGTGAACCAACACTGCTTTACAAAGGAGCACGGTCTGATCTTATAGTTGATAATCTGGAGACCAGACCGACCTCTTCTCTGACGAGAAGAAAATGTCAGGAGCCGCAGTATTTAATGTAAATAAGAGATTTCATTTTTTTCTGTGGCGCAGCTAGTACCAAACACTTAATCTCGGGGTTGTGAATTCGAGCTCCACGCTGGTAAGAAATCATATACGTTATGATAAATTTACTTTTTTAAATAAAAAGTAATATTATAAAACTTTCTCGATACCAGTTTGCAGGTGACATGTTCTTTATAAAAATAATCTTTAGTATGGGATCAATAACCGCGCCGGAACAAATATCGGAAAGAAATCGCCTGTCACTAAGGTACTTAAGTAAAGTAGAGATATAATCAGAAAACCTACATATAGGAAATGTTAGTTACTGTGTATGTGCTTTAGCGTTTTCTTTTATATACCGAAAAAAAGGTTCAAGGCGTTCTAGTCGCTGTACTCCTCGTAGATAATCTCAACGAAATCACAATACAGTACAGGACACGCAGTGAGAAGCTCACGCAACGAATAGTCTTGAACATGCCAAGCGTAAAGGCACACTGCACATCTGCGAAACATCACATCCTAGTTTAGTTACAGTGAGATTATAGACTGGAAGCTAGGAAGTCTCAGATCACTTTTTATTAAATGTTCAAGCAAACCCAAATACCTTTGCAAGAGACATTTCAGAATCCCAGTCAAATCCAGTATGATTGCTGGATCCCTCGAATTCGGCAATATCACAGATCTGCAGTCCACGTTGTGTAAGACATACCGCCCAGAGCATTTCTAAGACAGGAAATACATTTTCGTTACGAAAAGAGATATACTGTACGTAGAGTGAAATGGTCTGGTACGAGTCCTAAGTTTGAATAGTTTAAAATAGACGAAAAAGGGTAATTACAGACTCTATTGAAATCTAAGAACATTAAAGCTGTGCGGACATTGTCTTGATTTACCTAGTTTAATCGTTTTCAGAAAGTGTAATTGTATTATTTTATGTACCCTTGACGATTCTACTGATGTTATAAGTGCTCTTGTTTATATTGAATCTATTTTGTTGTTCAAATAAAAAGTAAAAAAAAAACATTCCGGATGCGTCTGCTGTAGAAATAAAATGACATCAAAGGCGTTGTACGGAGTTCTGAAGCCTGTTCCACAGAAGAACTAGCTGAGATGAAAAGCTCGATATTCTACTGACAGGGCTATTCCCATCAACTCAGTTTCTTTCTGAAACAACGTTTTCCAAGAAAAACTTACACTTTGCAAAATTTGAAATAAAATACTTGCTTAAAAGTGCAGATTATTTTTTTCCCAAAAACTGTAAAAGGAGAAAACCGACCCGTTGGAGTCTCTATCGTACCATTGCTCAGTGCGGTCAGGTCGGGACTAAAACGATAGTAAGGTGCTGGTTCAAGCACATCTAGGCACGACTTTCTCACTGTTCCATCGTGAACATCATCTAGAGAAAAAGTGGCATGTAATGTTTAATACATTATTGGCCTTATTAATAATTTGAGGGAATATAAATGCTTTAGATGTATCGAATTACAGCACGTAACAACTGAGTACCTGAGTCGATATCACCGGGCAATTTCCAATAACGACCAACATCAGACACTTCAAGAAAAATAAGATTCCATATCTTGGAATGTAGGGCGGGAGAATTCATTTATACTCCTGTTGAATCTTGAGCTAAACTTTTTTTAAAAAAATACGACGCAGATTTGCTCAAGATAATTGTAATCGCCTTAAAGAGAGTTTTCATGAAAACGTACATCGGCTAGCTCTCCACTGTTAATTGACAGAACTTTTGAAGAAACTGTTCTTATATAAGCAACATTCAAATTACACATCTTAATGACCATGAAGGGAAATCTATGGAAGCCCGTTTCCGCCAGGGAGTAAAAAAAAACGCGCTATGGTATCTCATTGTATGTCCTTTTTACTTAAAAAAGGTCTTCTTTAGCTCAGCTGGCAAGACCTGGGTTCGAGCCAATGCAGTGAGGCACGAACTAGGGTGGGAGCTGCGAGGGCACAAGCCCTAGAACCCGAATCCATTACAATAACAAAAGGACAGACATTGAAATATGGGCTATTTCGAAGTCGCAAATGTGAGATATAAAGTCGGAATTCTGAGTTACTAAATCGCAATTCTGAGTTGCTAAGTCGGAATTCTGAGAAACCATAGAGGTTTTTTTTGCTTACTGGCGGAAACGGGCTTCCATAGAAATCCGGGTTGTGAATAACAACTGTCACTACACACGATTGAGATCTTGAGGCTGGCACCTAAGACCACTCAGCCATCCTGACAAGCAGTGGAGGATGCCCGTTGCTTTGTTAAAGGATTATTAACTACTTTTCTTTTCTTATTACAGAGATTTCTACATTGCAAGACAATTGACGATTTAGATAAAGGTATATCGTGGTACGCAAACCAGGCACGGAGAGAGCTTGAACCCGCGCTCTTCGGTTTATGAGACCGATGCCTTACCACTTGACCACCGCGCACACAGTTTAGTTTTTTTCCCATCAAGGCTAATACATTTTGAAAAAAAAAATCTGTGCACAAATTGCAATGGCAGGAGAAGTAAAACAAATATGATTATGATGTACAGTAATTGTTCACTTAGTGAAATACTCACTTTTTTGGACCACTGAATATAGTTCTTCTGTGGAGCTGGCTTCAGACTCTGCTTATAGCGCCCGTCAAATAAAATAGATATTTAATTTGTACAGGAAGACGCATTCCGAAATGTATCTCTGCAGTTTTAGAAAACGCACAAACCGTATTCTAATTGCAGACTGCAGATCTGTGCAGCAATCGTACTACATTTCACTGTGATTCTGAAATACGTCTAGCAAACATATTCAGGTTTCCTTGAACTTTTAATAAAAAACGACTTCGCTTTCAATCTCTGATGTCACTGTAAACATCGGACGTGATGTTCCGCAGATGTGCAGTGTGTGCCTTCTTGTCTTATTCAAGTTTACTGGATTTTTGAAACGAAAATACAAACTGGACAGTTTCAGACACATGAAGACTCATAAATGTCACTACAAATGACAAATTTGTAGTGTAAATCCGCCGGGCTGATTTACGTGTCTGACCATCTCTCTCCTCCCTCTTTTGCAGTGAGCACTATTTTTTCATTTTCTTCCCTTGTAGTTTCCTCGCTCTTTTGCTGTCCCTTTCTCCCACGGAGAGACGGAAAACGTGCCGAAATCGTTTTCACCCTGTGTTTGTGCAACGTCAGTGTGTGAAGGGAAAGCAGTCTCCGCGGCTCCAGTGGTGCAATCGGTCAGCGCGCGGTACTTATACAGCAGTGCACAGCGGAGTCATGCCGAGGTTGTGAGTTCGAGCCTCACCTGGAGCAGCGTGTCCTGTCTTTAGCTACTGAAAGCAACTGTCCACTTTAGATACTGCTACTTATAGGTCGTCCTTAACACTTTATCTAACGGGATTGTAGCCTGTTAGGTATTTGCTGGAAATCTGGTCTAAATTCTGTTCTGTCCTCCTTATCCTGTTTCTGTTTATCCTGTTTCTCTTCCTCTGACCCTCTAGAGGACAAAATACAGTTACTTGACAATGCTCTTTTATCTACCCTCGACATCTTTGCTCCTTTAAAAACTTGAACCATCTCCTTCTCTCGCCCTGCCCCCTGGTACAATGACCATCTGCGTTTCATGAAGGCAGCCTCTCGCAAACTTGAGCGTAGGTGGCGTCTTTCCGGCCTAAATGTACATTATCAGGCCTGGAGAGATTACTTATCTGATTATAAGGTTACTATAGAGTCTGCTAGATCCACCTACTTCTCTCACATCATTGAAAATCACCAAAACAATCCCAGACATCTTTTCTCCACCATCAACAGACTGCTCAAGCCAAACTGCCCCACCACATTACTTGCCTCATCACAACTTTGCAACACATTCTTAGATTTCTTTAGTTCTAAGATTGACAACATCCGGCATCACATTCTCTCCACTACGGATATAATTTCCACACCTCCTCCCTCCTCATCCAACTTCTCTGGTTCCCGTCTCTCCAGCTTCTCTCTTCTTGACTCAGCATCCCTAAACAAACTAGTTACGCGCATGAAACCCACCACATCTATTTTAGATCCCATTCCCACCACTTTATTCCAGTCCTGTTTCTCTTCTCTCTGTCCCATTGTCCTCAATATAATACATGAATCCTTGAGCACCGGCATTGTACCAACGGTCCTCAAAACTGCTGCTATTACCCCAGTGCCAAAGAAGCCTAACATGGCTCTCGACAATCTTAACAACTTTCGCCCCATCTCCAACTTACCCTTTCTCTCTAAAATTCTAGAACGTGCTGTCACACTTCAGTTACATAACCACCTCATGACAAACAACCTTTTCGAACCCCTACAATCTGGCTTCCGTCAACTTCACAGCACAGAAACCGCCCTAGTCAAAGTCACCAACGATCTCCTAATAGCTTCTGATTCTGGTTCTCTTTCCATACTCATCCTTCTTGATCTCAGTGCTGCCTTTGACACTGTTGACCATAACATCTTGCTTTCTCGTCTCGAGACTGTGTTTGGAGTCTCTGACACTGCCCTCAAATGGTTTAAGTCTTACCTCACTGATCACTGTCACTTTGTCTCTCTCAATGGGTACAGGTCTGAAATTGGTCTTGTCAAGTCTGGTGTCCCTCAGGGCTCAATACTGGGCCCCTTGCTCTTCAGCATTTACATGTTCCCACTTGGTCAGCTTTTAAGATCACATGGCCTCAGCTTTCATTTTTACGCTGACGATACTCAAATATACATCCATACCAAACCCGACACTGATGTGGCTGTCTCTATTCTATCTAATTGCATCTCTGACATAAAAATTTGGATGACTCATAACTTCCTTCATCTTAACTGTGACAAGACTGAAGTCATGCTTATTGGTACCCCCCATCAACTTCGTAAAGCCAGTCCTGTAACCCTGTCTGTAGATGGCTCTGTACTTGAGCTCCAATCAAAATTGAAAAACCTTGGGGTTATATTCGATTCTGGCTTAACATTCGACCCACATGTACAGCATACTGTCAAAACATCTTTTTTTCACCTTAGAAATATCGCAAGACTACGCCCTATGCTATCATTAACTGTGGCTGAAAAGCTGATCAACATATTTGTATTCTCTCGAATTGACTACTGCAATGCTCTGCTCCCTGGGGTATCTAAATCTACTCTGAACAAGCTGCAGTATGTCCAAAATTCAGCAGCCAGAATCCTGACCAGATCTAGTGCAAGTGTTCACATTACTCCTATCCTGGAGTCCTTGCACTGGCTTCCGGTCAAATTCCGCGTAGACTTTAAAATCCTCATGCTCACCTACAAGGCTTTACATGGTTTGGCACCTCAATACCTGTCTGAACTTTTATCGCCCTACTCCCCACCTCGCAACCTCCGCTCTTCAAATTCTGCCCTCCTTACTGTCCCCCAAGCCCGTCTACATTGTATGGGCGACAGGGCCTTCTCCTGCTATGCCCCCAAGCTCTGGAACTCCTTGCCCAAGGATATTAGAGAGTCACCTTCTCTAAACTCCTTCAAATCCATACTCAAAACCCTCCTTTTCAGAAAAGCCTTTACTTAACTGGTTCCATTCTTCACCCCTCTGCTCTTCTTAATACCATCTTCCACGGTCTCCTCTATTGTTATTGTTGTATTGTTGTAATTATAATTGTGTCCTGTCTTGTGAAATTTTCTTATTTATTGTTGTAGTCTTCTTATTTATTGTTATTGTCATCCTGTAAAGCGCTTTGAGAAGCCACCTTTAAAGGCGCTATATAAAATAAAGTTTATTATTATTATTATTATTATTATTATTATAAATTAACATCAAAGGAACAGGTAAAGGTTTATTCCACGTCACACCCGAAGAAGGTTCCATGTTGTGTTTCCTTCTCCTTTCAGCATGGAATAAACCTATACTTTTTCCTTTGCAGCTGACGCAGGTCACTACTTAAATTCCCATCAGCTGTGGACCCCCAGCTGATCTCTACACAGATAGATGAGAGATATCTTCTTAGATGAGAGGTCTACTGGGACTAAGGGAGCATGATGGGGTACCAAAGACTTGAAAAAGCTCTCGCATTAGATTCTGTTTTTGTTGTTTCCCAGATTTGTTTTTAATGTTCTTTTTGTTTTGAAGTTGTTCCTTTAAGTATTTTTTTTATTTTATTTTCTGTAGTCGTTAGACTACTACAGTGATTTACCTAGGTTCCCGGAAGGCTTCTCGCATCGTGGTGGTTGTGTTTTTGGGTTACAAGTATTTTTTTTCTATTGATAGGACCCCACGCATTACTGTGGGACTAGTTAACTTAAGTTCTTACATTGTACCTGAAATTACCACATAAACTACTACTCTGTTTTTGTTTTTTTTTAAATAAAGGCACAAATGATGTTTTTTTTTCTTGCAGCTGATTGGCAATGACACTACAACGGGTCATTGCAACGAACGTGGCTGCTGAAATTTGTCAGCAGCTCCATACTAAACCTGTTCTCAATTGCAACAAACCTAAAATAACATATGCTGCCCATTAGATGTAACCGATGTAGGAGACTAACTTAAACCACCTCTTCACAGGGTTTATGTAGCTCAGTAGAGGAACAGTCGATCGCATTTGAACTGTTCTGAATGTAGTGGAAATAATATAGTCACAAGGTAACGAACATACGCACCACTCGCTTGAAATATTTACTGTAGCTAAAATTGTTTTCTAGACACCACAACTATTCACAATGAATTTGATGAATACATGTCTTTATTAATAAAAGTGTAATTTATTAATAATTTAGATTAATGTATATCTTTATTAGTAGCTGTATTACCGGTAATGCATGTACAGTCCTTAATATGGGATAGTGAACTTTCAGGTATCTTGGGGAGGTAAGAAAACTGAAATGAAGGAAATACATATTTAAAGGCGGCATAAGTCTTAAATGTGTTCTGTTACATCTGGGTGTTAACTGAATAGATTGTGATTTGACACATGTCTTTCTCAGGAGACAGCAGAAAAATTGGGGAATTTGCAGGTACAGAAAATAACTTGAACTGAACAGGCAAATGTAAGGTTATGTTAAAGAAAAAAAAACGTTGTCACCTTTTTCAACATGATTATTTAAGACAGTTTATCGGAACCGTATCTCTCCTCCATTCTGTGGCTGTGGTCCAACAGTAACGGTGGTGAAACAAGCAGAATGTGCAGAAAGAATTGGAGACGTAACGGGAGACTCATCCAGTCGATAGAAGGGTTGTGTACGCTGAGAAGTGTAGTTTAAAAGCTTAACAAGCCAGGGAGGAGTCAAACCTACAATCTTCTAAAATGTATTTCCTGTCTTAGAAATGCTCTGTGCGGTATGTCTTGCACAACGTGGACTGCAGATCTGTGATATTGTTGAATTCGAGGGATCCAGCAATCATACTGGATTTGACTGGGATTCTGAATTGTCTCTTGCAAAGGTATTTGGGTTTGCTTGAACATTTAATAAATAAGTGATCTGAGACTTCCTAGCTTCCAGTCTATAATCTCACTGTAACTAAACTAGGAGGTGATGTTTCGCAGATGTGCAGTGTGCCTTTACGCTTGGCATGTTCAAGACTACTCGTTGCGTGTGCTCCTCACTGCGTGTCCTGTACTGTATTGTGATTTCGTTGAGATTATCTACGAGGAGTACAGCGACTAGAACGCCTTGAACCTTTTTTTCGGTATATAAAAGAAAACGCTAAAGCACATACAAAGTAACTAACATTTCCTATATGTAAGTTTTCTGATTATATCTCTACTTTACTTAAATACCTTAGTGACAGGCGATTCTTTCCGATATTTGTTCCGGCGCGGTTATTGATCCCATACTAAAGATTATTTTTATAAAGAACATGTCACCTGCAAACTGGTATCGAGAAAGTTTTATAATATTACTTTTTATTTAAAAAAGTAAATTTATCATAACCTATATGATTTCTTACCAGCGTGGAGCTCGAATTCACAACCCCGAGATTAAGTGTTTGGTACTAGCTGCGCCACAGAAAAAAATGAAATCTCTTATTTACATTAAATACTGCGGCTCCTGACCTTTTCTTCTCGTCAGAGAAGAGGTCGGTCTGGTCTCCAGATTATCAACTATAAAATCAGACCGTGCTCCTTTGTAAAGCAGTGTTGGTTCACATTGCTTATATGGGGCAACACATCAACTCGATGATCGCTCGCTGTACACGCATGCCCCCCCTTCACTGAAATAACATAGACGAAGGAAACTCTCTTGTCTTGGGCTGCTGTCACCCGGATTCAAAGCGCGTGTAGTGCGGTCACAGCACAAAGTACTGACCACTATACCATCGCGGCGAGCTGGGACAGACTATCCTAAATTTTATTCAAATGCTCACAGTGTCTTTAATCTGATGGATTCATATACCGTGCTCATGAGAAAGTCACAAACCTGTCATCTACACACTGTTCCCAGAGCTGGATAAGTTATTCCAGATTCTACAGCTCTCTAGCAATAGTGGAAATCAGGCTACAGGAATGGAGAAATTCTCTTCAAAATGTGGAAATATATTCCCGAGACGAGTCCTTTCTCAAAGGTCAACTCTGCTTGTAAATCACCCCTCCCCACATCGCACGGTGTAGAGGTTATAACCTTCTATTAACACACCAAAGGGCTTCAGTGAGAAAGCGGGCAGAAACAAAGCGATCTCTTTCATTTTTACGTCTTGCACGCCTGACGGGGTTTTACGGTGCTCTTTTCTACACTGAACTGATCATTTGGACATCGTAAGGGAAGAGAGACACATTTCTATGTAATCAGGAAACCAGGAATCCCAACCGTTAGCCCGTTAGTGCCACAGAGAAAAAAAAACGTTTCAACGAGATAAAATTGCAGGATAAACACATTTTTTTTCTTTTTCGTAGCGTTTGTGTTTTGTTTGATTTAGCGAATTTTATACACTTTATTTCTGACACATGACTTAAAAGGCTGGTAGAGTATATTTAATACAAGAGCGCTGAACAACAATTTTCATCTACCGTATTGTAATGTTTTTTATAAAAAAACAACAAGTTAAATGGATATATAGTAAATGTTTTTTTTCATATAATAGTGTTTATGGTCTGAAAAACATCATTCATTATTTAACGGACATTTGGTATAATTAAAAAAAAATACTCATTCACGAATGTTAAATTTTTTTACAATAACGTGTTCTATTGTGATCTTGCGCCCCGTGCAGCAATATCACCAGACAGTTTAATTGTCTTAGTTCAGGTGGGTAGCTGCGCCAGCATGCGTAGGCTGCAAAGGAACAAGTAAAAGGTTTATTCCATGCTGAAAAAAAAAAGAAGAAAGAGAACACAACGTTTCGGCCGTGGAGCCTTCTTCAGGTGTGAGAGAGACAGGGCAGTAGACAAAGGTAAAGTAGCGGGAGAACAAAGGTTGGGAGGGAGGAGGAGTGAGAGGCGGGAGCAGGGGACAGAAAGAGAGGCCAATCAAGAGGTGTGAAGTCAGAATTGGTGCAGAGAGGTATGAAATGAAACTTCCAATGAATGGAGAAAATTTGAAAAGAACAGTAGTCTGTCGTTAAGGGAAGGGAGAATGTGTGATCCTAGCTGCAGAATAATTTTAGTTTCGGTGGTCTTTCTGATGTATGAGTTTGGAAAACCGTCTTTGCAAACACTGGTGCCCGGCTAGCTCAGTCAGTAGAGCATGTGACTCTTTAGCTCAGGGGTGTGGGTTTAAACCCCATGTTGGGCAGTGTCCATCTCCTTATTAACAAAGTTTCCTGCTCATCCTTGACCCTCTTACACCTCGATGGTACTGAGCACGGTTTTCCAAACTCATACATCAGAAAGGCCACTGAAACTAAAATTATTCTGCAGCTAGGATCACACATTCTCCCTTCACTTAATGACAGACTACTGTTCTTTTAAATTTTCTCCATTCATTGGAAGTGAAGAGAACAGAACTTAAGCTATTATTTATATAAATGTAGCCTGAGGCTTTTATGTGTTCTATAAAATCGAGGAGTCAACTGGATAGATTTGTTAAATATTTTAGTGATGGGTCTCCGTATTTGTGGTTATTGGAGGAAAGCAGGGATGAGGAGGAAATAGGTGGCACCCAAGTATGTTAAAGGAAAAAACTCAGCATCTTAAGTGATTTATGATGGTTTACAGTCCCTTTTCTGTCCTGTGGCTGTGATCCAATGACTGTGTTGAAACAGCCAGGGTTGTGCTAGCTCTTGATGGACTGGTATGCAAACCAAATGACAGACAAGCAAAGCGTTGTTTTACAATTCTGAAAGCTCGTTCAATGTGGCTCCTTGTGTTTTTATGACTCCTGTTATAGTGCTGGTCTTGTAATGTTGTTGGATTGTGCGCAGGTGTCAGAAGATACCGTCATAAAGGATAGGCACGACTTGGCAAAACAACACGCCAGCAAGCACTTCCCCACTTTGAAAGGAAGATGTTGGAACTGATTAAAGAGCTTAATCTGAACTGACACAGGAGAGAGAGAGAAAATCAAAGTTCTGAAAAGTAAGGACAAGGCACACCCTGCTAAAGAAATGTATTGCCTTAAAAAAATGCTTAGAAGGTCAGAGGAACAATTGTTGTGTTGTTTTTTTTTGCTCAAGTATTTTTATAAGTTTAATTTCCAGTTCTGTTAAAAATAAAACTTAACTTTACTGATTATTAGTCGGTGTCTTTTGTAACGATTTAGCTGTAATGATGTCTGCTTATTCATCTGGAGTGTTAAACAAAATTAATTCTGCAATAATACCGTAGTGTTTAATTTCAAATGCACAGCTGCTGTTCTCATTTGTTTCATGACTAATTACAATTGGGTATCTCATTAATAACTATGTAGCCTCATCAGGTGAATTGTCGACTAAATGCAATTCTTAAATTAAAAACTAACTGATTTGTCAGGAAATTTCGTTTGAATATAAATGAAACAGAAAAGTAATTGTATATTAATGTGGCCTACATATTATTCTACTAATCAGAAGTGTTCTGATGTACAGTCCTCTCCAGTTCGGGCTAATTAGTACAACAAGGCCGAGCCCTTGGAACCGGATTAAGCACAAGTTGAGCTGAGCTCCAACTTTGTTCCACATGTTTTTTGCTGCAATTGAACTTGGAGCGGGAGATGATCTCCAGAATGTACCATACTAACTTAGTACGCGGCTGTGTTTTAACTCGGGAAGTCCATTGCATTTGACCCTATGGGTTTATATACATGGGTTTCTCTGCATACACTACCATAAGGGAGGAATGGTGAGATAGAGGGAGGGCACCAGTTTGGTTTATCAAGAATTCACCAAACTGAGTAGAACTACTCAGTTCTCACAAAGTCTAGGCTAGGTGTTACACCCCACTGTGTTTATGTAGATTAGACAGTTCTACTTGGGGAGGGGAAGGAACTTTCAGTTTTCTGGTGTCATTGTTACCGTAAATTCTCCTATAATACGGCAAGCAAAATAATAGTATCCGGAATTTCCGCAAGGTGGAGCTAATAAAGCTCAACCTCTCATGTTTGAGCTGTCGCCATCAAAGTCTTTAACGAAGATATTACTAATAGTAGTAATAATGAATGACCTTGGACGAGCTGTAAGTGTAAACTCAAAGTATTGCCCTGGTCAACATTCTTTTTTTCATTGACCCTCTTTGTAAAAGTAACACCACAGCATTTCGCAATCATGCATTTGTTTCCAATCATGCAAAGTACAGTAATTTTTGAGAATCAATTCACCATGCCTTTCACATGCTCATAAAAGAGATTGATTTAGGAACATAAACATATTACCGTATGCAAACTGTACTGTATACAGTATGTATATGTATATTTAATGTCTTAACTGTGCCCTTTAAGTATTGAATATTTATATGGAATTTTACCACTGAAGGGAAATCTTAGTGCCTGAGCATAAAAAGAATAGGAGCATACTGCAACGCGTGTGAAGGCCATAAACGATATTAATTTTGGAACTTAAACATACAGTATATGGCTGGTCTCGGTACTTTAAAGAAAACATACACACCAGTATTCCATTTCTCCCTAAACATTTTAAGCATCGAAGTCTTTAACTAACGTGATACCGGAGTCAACAAGCATACTTTTAGAATTTGATTAAAAGGGAATATAATATGGAATCGCGTACCTCAAGAAATTAATAACGATATGATTATAGTCGTGTACTGCGACAGGGCTGTGTAGGGCTGTTTCGCCTCTCTCTTCATGCGACTTCCCTTGTAGCCCACTGGTCTACGTGCCCGATTACCAACTCACAGGTTGTGTGTTCAAATCCAGCTGGTGCTGGACTTTTCTTTTAACAAACATTTCTTCGAAAAAATAGAATAGCAATATTATGGACAATCAATTGACTTTTATATTTCAAAATATCACAACATGATCGATTCTAAGTCATTTTTGATAACAATGAATAGTCACCTTCTTCCCTTCTGACAACGGTCCCTGCTTCTGCTTCCTGCTTCTATTGTGTGTGTGTGTAATAGAGTAAATTTTTATAGAGAAATGGAGGCTGGACAGTATGCGTTACAACATAAACATTTATATTGATTTAAATCGTGTTTTGATTTAAATCGCAAACGCATGTTTAATTATATGTGTTTTTGTAATCATAATCAGACTAATGCAACATAAATTGATACAGTATCTTTGTCTTCTAAGTATCTTAATAAACTTTCAGCATAGCTTTCTACCCGTTTAGATTTATTTTTCTTGGGATTTTGGAAGGATTAGATTGTAATCGTTTTTATTTTTCAAATACGTTTTAGAAAAGTGTAATCTATACCTGCCCAGACTGTACGCCTTCCTAAACCCCGCCCTGACCACTTTCACTCCTGTCCTGCTCTTCCCCGCGCACCCCAGCCGGGCACTCTTCGGCCTCTGCCCGGGACGAATGTATATTTTGATCTTTACACCCGGCATGGCACCGAGGGAGTGTCTGCATTTATAACTTAGTTTTTAAAATTAGTCAAGCAATATGAAGCATCTCCTTTTACTTTTAAGTCCCTTAAATACATTGAGCACAGCTTTCTCACCACTTAAGATTACTTTTTGATACCATCCTTACACAAAGCAGAAACTTTCCGATGACATACAGAACAAGTGGAAAGATTACAGATTTTAATCGTCTTTAATTTTGTTACGTTATACGTTTTAGGAACATTTCATCTAAACAAACACCATAAAACTATTCTCGATTGTATTTCTGAATGTTATGTTACATCTACAGTAGTTCACTGCTTTAAATACATTGAATTAAGAAAGTTAGATGTGGCACTTTAGATCTTTTTTTCTGAACCAGGGAAAACCTGATCATGTTTCTCTATAACAATAATAAAAAACATTATTTTACATATCACCTTTAAAAGTGGCATCTCATAGCAAAAAAGTAGATGGGAAAAACAGTTAAAAGGGACCAAAGTAAATACCAGACAAACGCAAACGCGTTTTTAATAAAAAAGCTTTTATTCATCCAGCAGAGAGAGACACACACACACAGGTTTCCATTGACAAAAGTAATTGTTTCTTTACATTCCTCTTGTCTAACAGGAATGTTTTGTTTGTAGACAGACTGTTAGACGAGAGGAAAAGAGCACCTCCTTCTACAAAGCATTTCGTTGATCCGATCACGAATTATTTTCCAGTCGCACAAAGTAAGGGTTGAGAATCTCCGATTCACCATGCTACTAATGGTTTCCCGGAGATTGCAAGGAAAGGCACTTTTGCCTCTGGACCCATCGAAATTTACAGACGTGGTCCACCCCCAGTAAATTTCAAAAGTCACAAGATTTCGAAACATGAGGGCGGTGTAGCGGTCGGCTCTTGCTTTCCCGTCTATGCCGATGCACTGCAAGTACAACCCCCCCTCCATCTCCTGAGTGATGGGTAGCAGTTGGACATCTGGGAGAATTATTCGTCCCACTGGCGTCTGTGAATTCCGCTGTGCTTCCTGGGGGGAGATAGACGGCGGGGACAGCATCAACCAATTCCCATGCGGTGGTGAACGGAGAGGCCGGGATGGAGTGTCCTGAGGCGGTGTGTGCTCTGCGGGGGGCAGAGCTTCCGCCAGGCATTGCAACCTGCGTGGCGGGGAGAGGCACTTTTCGGGAGACAGCTGCTCAACTGTTTGACTGCTGGAACATACTGTCTCCTTCCTCTGCATTTTCAGGAGTGTCTCTAGCCTCCCAGTCCTCCCCAGTAATGCATAGTACTGCTCCTACTGCTGACGAAATGTCTCCACACAGATGCTGCTTCTACAGGTTGGCACCCTGGCCAGTGGCCGAGAGCAGAGACCCACGGCCTGTGCCAAAATAACATAATTCATGTAAGAAATGAAGTCACACAGTAGTATTCATCAGTCGCGGAACAGAAGTCAAAATAAACTTTTCTTTTTTTCCGTCTTACCGCTTTCTTTTTTACTGTCCTGGTGGTAGATCGTTTCGCCCGTGCGGTGTTTTCTTGAAGAACAGGCTACGAAGAAATAATTATAATTGAATTTAAAATTCAAAACGGCAATAATACCTTGTAATATACGCTGTAATCACGTATTTCAGATGAAGTCTGCTGTATTTGCTTACCCTTCGCTCTTTGGAAGCTGGGGCGGCAGAAGCACCCCGTCTCTTCCCGTAAAAGGTCTTGGTCTCCATATTGTACTATGGTCGCTGTAGTGCAGGTTCGCAGTTTTTTTTTTTGTGATGGGAGCTCACCCAATCCCTTTGTGTATTTATGCTATATTCACATGTACAGCTAGAATGTTCATTGTCTTCCAATGAAAGGCGGGTGCCTTTTGCCGAAGTCGGGAGACATTAGAGGCTTGCCACACCCGGACTGTTAAACCACCGCATTAGCACGTCAAAGCCCATTGAGGACCCGGGCGCAATAATTGTTTTGTCCCTTGATTTACTGATCTGCATTAATTATGGAAATCGAGTTCCTGCTCTTTGCAGACGACCTGGTCCCGCTGTCGCCCACAGAACAGAGGCTGCGCCAGAACCTGGCGCTGCTGGAGCAGCACTGTCAGACCTGGGCGGCGACAGTCAATCTGGACAAGACCAGAGTTATGGTTTTCCAGAAAAAAAGCCAGACCTCAGGGAAACAGGTACAAATTCACACTTAACAACACATTAACACCTAACAACGGGAGCAGGGACGAATAAGGCCAGTACCCACTATTGTTAAACATACAGAAAAGAATATTAAAGTATTGAATATTAGTATTGGCTTTAGTATTAGCCATACAGAACATTAAAGTGCCCCTTTTCCATTCAGCAGGTGCCTGAGCCGCTGTGTCCTATCTTCTGACAGTCACCGTTGTGAATGTCTGTAGAGTGTATCTTATTTTTAGTACTAAAATAAATACTTAGTACTTTAGTACTAAGTACTAAAATACTAGTACCGAGGGAGCGTCTGCATTTATAACTTCGTTTTTAAAATTAGTCAAGCAATATGAAGCATCTCCTTTTACTTTTAAGTCCCTTAAATACATTGAGCACAGCTACTCACCACTTAAGATTGCTTTTTGATACCATCCTTACACAAAGCAGAAACTTTCCGATGACATACAGTACAAGTGGAAAGATTACAGATTTTAATCGTCTTTAATTTTGTTACGTTATACGTTTTAGGAACGTTTCATCTAAACAAACACCACAAAACTATTCTCGATTGTATTTCTGAATGTTATGTTACACCTACAGTAGTTTACTGCTTTAAATACATCGAATTAAGAAAGTTATGTGTAGGACTTTAGATCTTTTTTTCTGAAGCAAGGAAAATCTAATCATGTTTCTCTATAACAATAATAAAAAACTTTATTTTTCATATCACCTTTAAAAGTGGCATCTCAAAGCAATACTGTAGATCGAAAAACAGTTAAAAGGGACCAAAGTAAATACCAGACAAACACAAACGCGTTTTTAATAAAATGCTTTTATTCATTCAGCAGAGAGTGAGAGGGACATCCAGCAGAGAGAGACACACACACCGGTTTCCATTGACAAAATTGTTTTTTTTCAATTCCTCTTGTCAAACAGGAATGTTTTGTTTGTGGACAGACTGTTAGACTAGAGGAAAAGAGCGCCTCCTTCAACGAAGCATTCGTTGATCCGATCACTAATTCTTTTCCAGTCGCACGAAGTAAGGGTTGTAAAGCGCGAAGTAAAGCGCTGATTCTTATGGAATGTGTTCCGCCGGGGATTCAAAAAAATTATTTGACAAATTTTTTTTTTCAATTCCTCTTGTCTAACAGGAATGTTTTGTTTGTGGACAGACTGTCCACAAACGTGAGACTGTCTTTCTCAGACTTACATTCCCGAATGTCCCCCGCCCCGGTCAACAATCCTAGGAAGAACACGAAACAGCCTGTTAATAAAATTTTTACAATTTTGTTCGGTCAGTTCTTCCTCCCAGAATTTACAGATTGCATCGATCAGTTCCTGCTTTGTGACGGGCTTAGCAGTTTTCCGAACGTAGTCTTTCAACGAATGCCAAACCATCTCTATCAGATTTAGATCTGGGGATTCGGCTGGAGTTTTCACCCAGTTCACTCCTTCTGCTATAAGCCTCGCCCTTGCTGCTGTGTGTTTCGGATCGTTGTCTTGAAAGAGACGGTGCCTTGATCCAAACTGCTCCCTGATATATGGGGCAGCATGCTGTGTGACCACAACTTCCTCGAAGAATACACGGTCCATAATTCCATCGAAAATAAGAAGTGGTCCCGGGCCTCTTCTAGATATACCCCCCCAGACGTGAGCCTTCAGTGGATGTTTGGGCTTTGGCTTGTCCACATATCTCCCCTTTTTGCAAAATGCCATTGTTGAAAAGTGTTCCAGAGCCACTGTTGTTTCGTCGGTGAAAAGTACATCCTGAAATGTCTCCCCCTGTTCAATCCATTGGAGCGCTTGCTTGAGTCTTTCCTCTTTGATTTTTTGCCTTATCATGGGGCATGTGTTAGTTTTTCTGTATCTCCATCCAAGCCTCCTGCGTACTCTTCTTATCGATGTCGGGCTAATGTTCGCACCGAGGTCAGCCCATAGCCGTCTTTGGACTTGCATCGCCGGTAGTTCATCATTTTCATCAGTCAGTTTGTCGACAGCTCGCACAATAAGACTTGAAAAAAAAGAGATCAGCAGTTAGTTTTAAAAATAATGTGCGTAGTTGTATTTACATGCAAGAAAGGTATTTTTAAAAATTTATTTACCTTTGAATCGTCCTCGGTTTAGATTCTCTTTGCCTCCTCTCCCCTTTATAATGCCATCTCACTGTGCTTTCAGAAACGAAGATGTCCAATCGAAGCCAACTGCTGTACAATGTCCCGTGTTGACTTCCCGTTTCTTTTCATCTTCATTATTTGGTGTGAGAGAGTCTTCGTGATTTTAGTCATTGTCCGTCCCCTTACCAAAGCGATACAGTGGTGCAGCTTGAATTCTGTACCTATATACTGTATGGTATGGTACAGATAAAACTTACACCATACCGATGAGCTAATGCCAGGGAAAGACAGTCCTATTTTATTTAAAACACAATACGCCAGGAAATGTGTCTGATGCATTAGCAAGTTAAAACAATTGGGTCGAAAATCTGGGCGTAACACCATTTCCTTTTTCTGATCATTCGCTTTCTGGATACACATTTCACCTGTCCTGTTCTTTGTTTTCCTGGTTTGCTGATTATGCCTGCTGTGGTCCACTCCTACCCTCACACCTAAAGAATACTATTTTAAATTTCTTGGCGCAGTTCATTAACCCTTGTATGTGCTGTCCGCGCCCAAATGCAATTTAAAAAAAGTAAAAAACCGCGCTCAAAATGCAATTTAGAGCTTAATAAGATACACTCCACAGGCATTCACAACAGCAACATATGAAACGTTTATTTTTTAATCGCTGTCTAAGGAAATCTCAGTATAACTTTGTTCATGAACAAACAGTGGCATGTTACATTATTATTAGTTTTTTTGTTAACAAGGCTCGCCAGCTAATGTGAATTGAAACCTGTCTTGCTAGCTTTTAAAGTCGTGCATGTGTAAACGACAATTGAAATAGAGAAAAAAGACCTGACTGACAAGCCGATACATACTCTTAGAGTTTGATTAATAGGGAATATAATACAAAAATATAGTACTAAAAAAGGTACTACCAATTTTAAAGGTGATTTTACTTTTAAATAAAAATTTGAATCCCCTGCGGAACACATTCCATAAGAATCAGCGGTTTTACAGTACATATCGCCTTTAAAGGTGGCTTCTCAAAACGCTTTACAGGATAAAAACAACCAGAACAGCAACAACAACAATATTGTATTTCATTGCACTTTAAAAACCAAGTAATAACTTAACTATACGTGCAAACGTTTCATATGTTGCTGTTGTGAATGCCTGTGGAGTGTATCTTATTTGCCTTGAGTCCTGGTTATCTCTCTCCCCCTTCCCCCCTCTCTCCCTCAATTCAATTCAATTCAAGGTGTTTTATTTGCATGACAGATGGGTACAATCAGTGTTGGGTATGTATATTTTGATATTTACACCCGGCGCGGCACCGAGGGAGCGTCTGCATTTATAACTTTGTTTTTAAAATTAGTCAAGCAATATGAAGCATCTCCTTTTACTTTTAAGTCCCTTAAATACATTGAGCACAGCTTTCTCACCACTTAAGATTGCTTTTCGATACCATCCTTACACAAAGCAGAAACTTTCCGATGACTCACAGTACAAGTGGAAAGATTACAGATTTTAATAGTATTTTATAGTACTAAACTAGCGCTTCGTAGAAGGAGGCGCTCTTTTCCTCTAGTCTAACAGTCTGTCCACAAACAAAACATTCCTGTTAGACAAGAGGAATTGAAAAAAAAAACAATTTTGTCAATGAAAACCAGTGTGTGTGTCTCTCTCTGCTGGATGTCCCTGTCACTCTCTGCTGAATGAATAAAATAATTTTATTGAAAACGCGTTTGCGATTGTCTGGTATTTACCTTGGTCCCTTTTAACTGTTTTTACAGTCTACAGTATTGCTTTGAGACGCCACTTTTAAAGGTGATATGTAAAATAATTTTTTTTATTATTGTTATGGAGAAACATGATCAGATTTTCCCTGGTTCAGAAAAAAAGATCTAAAGTGCTACATCTAACTTTCTTAATTCGATGTATTTAAAACAGTGAACTACTGCAGGTGTAACATAACATTCAGAAATACAATCGAGAATAGTTTTGTGGTGTTTGTTTAGATGAAACGTTCCTAAAACGTATAACGTAACAAAATTAAAGACGATTAAAATCTGTAATCTTTCCACTTGTACTGTGAGTCATCGGAAAGTTTCTGCTTTTTGTAAGGATGGTATCAAAAAGCAATCTTAAGTGGTGAGAAAGCTGTGCTCAATGTATTTAAGGGACTTAAAAGTAAAAGGAGATGCTTCATATTGCTTGACTAATTTTAAAAACTAAGTTATAAATGCAGATGCTCCCTCGGTGCCGCGCCGGGTGTAAATATCAAAATATACATACCCAACACTGATTGTACCCATCTGTCATGCAAATAAAACACCTTGAATTGAATTGAATTGAGGGAGAGAGGGGGGAAGGGAGAGAGAGATAACCAGGACTCAAGGCAAATAAGATACAATCCACAGGCATTCACAACAGCAACATATGAAACGTTTGCACGTATAGTTAAGTTATTACTTGGTTTTCAAAGTGCAATGAGATACAATATTGTTGTTGTTCCTGTTCTGGTTGTTTTTATCCTGTCAAGCGTTTTGAGAAGCCACCTTTAAAGGCAATATATACTGTAAAACCGCTGATTCTTATGGAATGTGTTCCGCAGGGGATTCAAATTTTTATTTATTTATTTTTTAATTGGGTATCTAAGGAAATCTCAGTGTAACTTTGTTCATGAACAAACAGTGGCATGTTACATTATTATTCGTTTTTTTGTTAACAAGGCTCGCCAGCTAATGTGAATCGAAACCTGTCTTGCTAGCTTTTAAAGTCGTGCATGTGTAAACGACAATTCAAATAGAGAAAAAAAGACCTGAATGACAAGATTTAATTAATGCACATCAGTAAATCAAGGGACAAAACAACTATTGCGCCCGGGTCCTCAATGGGCTTTGACGTGCTAATGCGGTGGTTTAACAGTCCGGGTGTGGCAAGCCTCTAATGTCTCCCGACTTCGGCAAAAGGCACCCGCCTTTCATTGGAAGACAATGAACATTCTAGCTGTACATGTGAATATAGCATAAATACACAAAGGGATTGGGTGAGCTCCCATCACAAAAAAAAAACTGCGAACCTGCACTACAGCGACCATAGTACAATATGGAGACCAAGACCTTTTATGGGAAGAGACGGGGTGCTTCTGCCGCCCCAGCTTCCAAAGAGCGAAGGGTAAGCAAATACAGCAGACTTCATCTGAAATACGTGATTACAGCGTATATTACAAGGTATTATTGCCGTTTTGAATTTTAAATTCAATTATAATTATTTCTTCGTAGCCTGTTCTTCAAGAAAACACCGCACGGGCGAAACGATCTACCACCAGGAGAGTAAAAATGAAAGCGGTAAGACGGAAAAAAAGAAAAGTTTATTTTCACTTCTGTTCCGCGACTGATGAATACTACTGTGTGACTTTATTTCTTACATGAATTATGTTATTTTGCCACAGGCCGTGGGTCTCTACTCTCGGCCACTGGCCAGGGTGCCAACCTGTAGAAGCAGCATCTGTGTGGAGACATTTCGGCAGCAGCGGGAGCAGTACGATGCATTACTAGGGAGGACTGGGAGGCTAGAGACACTCCTGAAAATGCAGAGGAAGGAGACAGTATGTTCCAGCAGTCAAACAGTTGAGCAGCTGTCTCCCGAAAAGTGCCTCTCCCCGCCGCGCAGGTTGCAATGCCTGGCGGAAGCTCTGCCCCCCGCAGAGCACACACCGCCTCAGGACACTCCATCCCGGCCTCTCCGCTCACCACCGCGCAGGAATTTGTTGATGCTGTCCCCGCCGTCTATCTCCCCCCAGGAAGCACCATTTACAGAGCGGAATTCACAGACGCCAGTGGGACGAATAATTCTCCCAGATATCCAACTACCCATCACTCAGGAGATGGAGGGGGGGTTGTACTTGCAGTGCATCGGCATAGACGGGAAAGCAAGAGCCGACCGCTACGCCGCCCTCGTGTTTCGAAATCTTGTGACTTTTGAAATTTACTGGGGGTGGGCCACGTCTGTAAATTTCGATGGGTCCAGAGGCAAAAGTGCCTTGCCTTGCAATCTCCGGGAAACCAATAGTAGCATGGTGAATCGGAGATTCTCAACCCTTACTGCGTGCGACTGGAAAAGAATTAGTGATCGGATCAACAAAATGCTTCGTAGAAGGAGGCGCTCTTTTCCTCTTGTCTAACAGTCTGTCCACAACAAAACATTCCTGTTAGACAAGAGGAATTGAAAAAAAACAATTTTGTCAATGGAAACCGGTGTGTGTGTCTCTCCCTGCTGGATGTCCCTCTCACTCTCTGCTATATGAATAAATCATTTTATTAAAAACACGTTTGTGTTTGTCTGGTATTTACTTTGGTCCCTTTTAACTGTTTTTCCCATCTACTTTTTTGGTTTGAGATGCCACTTTTAAAGGTGATATGTAAAATAAAGTTTTTTATTATTGTTATAGAGAAACATGATCCGATTTTCCCTGGTTCAGAAAAAAATATCTAAAGTGCTACACATAACTTTCTTAATTCGATGTATTTAAAGCAGTGAACTACTGTAGGTGTAACATAACATTCAGAAATACAATCTCATATTTGAAAAATAAAAACGATTACAATCTAATCCTTCCACGTTTGATCCCAAAATCCCAAGAAATATAAATCTAAACGGGTAGAAAGGTATGCTGAAAGTTTATTAAGATACTTAGAAGACAAAGATACTGTATCAATTTATGTTGCATTAGCCTAATTATGATTAAAAAACACATATAATTAAACTCGCGTTTGCGATTTAAATCAGATGACGATTTAAATCAATATAAATGTTTATATTGTAACGCATACTGTCCAGCCTGCATTTCTCTATAAAAATTTACTCTATTGCACACACACACACACTAGAAGCAGGAAGCAGAAACAGGGACCATTGTCAGAAGGGAAGAAGGTGACTATTCATTGTTATCAAAAATGACTTAGAATCGATCATGTTGTGATATTTTGAAATATAAAAGTCAATTGATTGTCCATAATATCGCTATTCTATTTTTTCAAAGAAATGTTTGCACAAGCTTGATTTGAACACACAACCCATGAGTTGATAGTTGGGCACGTAGACCAGTAGGCTACTAGGGAAGTTGCATAAAGAGAGAGGCGAAACAGCCCTACACAGCCCTGTCGCAGTACACGAATATAATCATATCGTTATTAAATTCTTTAGATACGTGATTCCATATTATATTAGCAGAAAAGCTTAAAACTACCATTTTTTCACACGCTATTTCACATGCTAGTTATATACTTCGATGCTTAAAATCGTTAGGGAGAAATGGAATACCGGTGTGTATTTTTCCTTTAAAGTACCGATTCCTGGAATCTGACCGGCTGACACCCCTCTGAAGTCGTTCCATAAAATCTGGTATACGGAAAAGAAAGTGTTGCTACATACAAGTATCTTTTAATACAGTCTTTGCTGTGCTCTTGAGGATCCTTGTGATATTTTGAGCTCTAGTTGAATGATAAGTGTCGCATTTTAAATCATTTTCGTAGTTAGAAATTATGAAACGCCCTGTTAAAAGCAAGAAAGTTTTTATGCCCGTTGAAGTAAAACAAAATGCCTGACAAAGTATGGCTTGGACAGATTCCAAGTGCTTGTACAAATGTGCTAAAGAAATTATACTTTGAGTATACAGCTTGTCCAAAGTCATCCATTATTAATACTATTAGTAATATCTTCGGTAAAGGCTTTGATGCATAAATATTTCTGATAAAGGTAGGTTGTGTACTTTTGTCCAACTGAGCAATCTTGCTTTCATAAAATATACCAACATTTTAATGACTGATGATTAACATGCTGTAATACACAGTTCAAAATTAAAAGCTCAAATGCTGTACATGAGAGGTTAAGCTCCCACTGGCGGTTTTACAAGGTGACACCGGATAGTTTCCGGGATGACACCAAATGACGCGATTAACCGCGTGATACTGCGTGACACCGCGACACGCCCACCGGGGTATGCCGCGAAATACCCCACCCATTTTGAATTGCTGCATCTGTAATACCTTGTGATACATGCAAGACATCTGTAAACGAAGATGTAATTACAATAAAATTGGCAATTCACAGAAAACCACAATTTGTATAATATTATTCCTCGATATCAATGATCAATTAAAGGATTTGAAGAAACAGCAGCAATAGCAGATGATTTTGGTTTTGAACCCATCTTTACACCTCAATAATCCATTTGTCCTCGAAAAAAGAAAAGACAGGCATATTTTGAGTCTCATAATTATATGTGAATATGTGAATAACAGTTTAACCCCAAATGTCTGTAATTGTGATTCTGTTAAAATTCAAAAAAGCATCTATCAATAGTAAGAAATTATTAAGAAAGGAAGAAATTGTGTTATTTCATAAACTGTAAGACATGAAGACATTTACAGGTTATATCCTTTGCTTTGTCTTTTAACACAAGTGTTCAGGATCAAAACCCATATTTGGACGGTTGTGTTTCTCTTATAATCATCAAATGTCATTGTTTTGTCCATCAGTTCTTTCTCGAGTTGTACCATGGATATTTTATACCATCAATACTTTTCATGCTCTTTTGCATTTTCTTTCACATACAGAAAAAAACTCAAGGCGTTCTTGTCACTGTGCTACACAGTACAGGACACGCAGGGAGGAATTCGCGCAGCTTTCAGCTCAGTGCGGAGTCCAGAGGGAGGACTCACTCAGTGAATGATCTCTCAGGAAATCCCGGGTGAGATTCAACATCCCGGGTGAGGTTTTTCTGCAACAGCCACGACAAGTGTGAAGATGTTCTCTGGATTTCCTGAATGTGGCTTTAAATTAGTTCACATTCTTTGGTAGTTAACAGAACTAAATAATTAGGAGGTACATTTAAAACTTCAGAGAACACTGTAGCACTTCGAGTTTAATTGTGTAAACCTGGCTCTCTATGAACACGAGCAAAGAGTTTTCACTCAACAGAAGACTGCGATGTGAGCACAGTAACATAAAGCACTTGGAGAAACCAGGGATTGAACCCAGGACCTCATACATTTAAGACAAGCACTCTACCACTGAGCTACATCCCCAACATAGATGCCTGTGGAAGTGACTTAGAGATGTGCAGGTGCTCACAGAACACAATCCATCTTTTGCATCTTTTAAGTGCTCTTGATTAAACAATGCATAGAAAAACAGCAGTACTGATGATTTTCATGGACTGATGCACACTTGTTCTGTACAACTCCAGTGATAAAACCTTGTCTGTAAATATTGTAGAACGTAAAAGGGTGAAACAACGCTCCAACTGAAGGAATGGTAACAGAAAGGATCATTTTCTTATTTAATATGTCCTTTTGAGATGCCTTGTCAACGCACACAGACGTTAGAGCTGAACAAATATTTTGTACACAAGACGGCAGTGCGATATTAGAATTCCTGTCTTCTTGATGGATTCAGACTCCTTCTCAGAGGTCCATGCTCGCCAAATAAGTTTACAGCTGTAGCGGCAATGCTTGTTAATAAGACAGAATTAAGCGTTGCTGTGCTTTCCTAAATGAGGCCCCATCTCACTCTCCCTCTCTGTGGTGCAACCACAGAGAAAGTATTCATGCAGGCTGATTTAAGATGTTTTCTTTTCATAAGGGACAGCTCCCAAACGGAGATGCACTTAGCTAAGCCTGGCTATCATGATCAATGGTCATCCATTGGCGCCTATCTTTCTAGGGAGTGCCGATTGGATATCTGGACTGCATTCCTAAGCGTCAGGAGTAAGTGACTCATATCTCACTTTGATCAACCAATCAGGGATTGGCAGGGCGTGGTAACACCACGTGGGTCTCCAATGCCCGCCAAAATCTCAACCAATCAGCACACATCTGTGTCTTGGTCAAAAACGGAGCGCAAGCTCAGATCGGGGCTCTCCTTGGCCATTTTCGGGCATCCTCAGAGACAATCATGTGACAACTGCTGTTGTCTGCACTGGGACTTGGACTTTGTTCTAAGCACGAGACCGAGGATCCCGTACGTACTCAGAATTCTACCAACGTGAATGCTCCGCTTGATCAACGGCAGCCTACAGTTGGACCCTTGTCGACAACCTGAATAGTTTATTCAGAAGCAGCGCTGGTCCGGGAACGAACCAGCTTCTTCCCGGGCAAAAGAGTGACTTGTGAGGACTTGCAGTCACACTCTGTGCATAGAGACTTTCTACTAGCCAGCCGGACTGCTGGTAGATCCCCTCGGAGCAACGACTGCCATGCGCACCGCAATCAGATTCCTCCGCCCGTCCAACTCTGAGCTGCACCTCGACTGGTTGGTCGGTAGCCAGAGGACGCCAGGACAATGCCCATTGGACAACCGCTGGAACCGAGGCTGCAACAGAGCCTGTCAGCTGGTTTGGTGTTCGTGCCAGGAAATTCCAAATCCATACACAGCGGATAAGTAAACCCCATGTTCTACATTGCGTCTCGAGAATTCAATTGTACCTCAACATAAGTTGTTATCAATTTAATTCATGAGTATTGCATTTACTTCCGAGTTTAGAGTAACAGTGGGTAATAACACTGATTAGCGATTTGGTAACCGAACGATATATATTGACATATATTCTCTGTTGTGTATCTCTTTGTGTTTGCATCTCTTCGAGATTATATACCGTGTGTATTGATAACCCTCACAGTAAGGTCTGCCGCTTGTATCCAGGCAGACTGGTATATGTTTGGTGCACAATTTATATTAATAACTGTATCTCGTGTATTGAACCCGTGTGTGTGCGTTGTTAGTTGTTCTGACAATTGATTTTCTAAAAGCCACAACGAATCACCTCGTGATTGCTGCTGCAATGAATAATTGTCTCAGTAAACCCATCAAACCTCTACACAGCTAAGGAAGAGTAGCTCGGAAAATACCCAACTCAACAAGCGAGCGCGTTGGTTGCTCTTGATCTTAATGCAAGGAGCTTTTTTTTTTCGCATTAATGATTATTAACCAGAAACAGCTGCACAACTGGTTGCATTTGTGATTATGTCACTTCTCTGCTTCAGCAAGGTCAATAAAAGACTCTGAAAGTAGTAGAGAAAAACTGAATTAAAATCATATAAGCAATTCTGAGCGATATCTGCATACAGGCAATCCAATAAGAACATTGAAATATTTGAATGTCATCTCTCTATATATTGCTCTGCTTTTTACTTGGAGTAAAACTATTGGATTGAAGGGTTAAAATGTATTGTTGTTATTTGGAGAAATCAATGAACTCGTGATTTTATATGTTTTATAGACGGTCATGCCCACAGAAAAAAGACAGTGCTGATTATTTTTCTGGAGACGGAGCACTGATGACCTATCCGAGCCAATTGATAAAGCCCACCCAGTGGATACTCTAGCAGAACGTGGAAGAACGTTCACCATTGTAACCAAGGCAACCACAGGAACAACATCAAGAAGCACAATCAATTCCCCATTTAAATCTTTCGTGTAAGGTATGCAATGTGAAAGCATGAAGTAAATCCCCTGATCTCTTTTGAACATGGATAAGGTATTTCTGATGGAGCGCAATGAGCAAAGATTTAATAAGCTACTCCTGCCGATGATTCAGCTTAAAGAAGTAAAAGCTTCACAAACAAAAGCAGCTCGCTACCACAGCCAATATTAAATATACTTGGTGGCACATTACCATTTGCACTGGCTCAAAAGTGGTCTCGGCAGACGTTGTTCCCTACGTAAAGCTGAAAGCGCCAAAGAGCATTTCCATTGAGAAAAAAAAATCTTTCTTGATGTTAAACATAGAGAGCCTGCCTTTTAGAAGTTCTCCCTCTAAACACCTTGTGCAGCCTCCCGACAGACTAACAAAAAGCGCCTTTTCACCAACTCAATTTATAATACGCCCCTCAAAACTCACAACCGAATAACAATCCATCCGTATATTTGATTTCCAAGATCCATTCAAGGCAACTTGGCTCTTCGCAAGCAAATAATTTCAGGGAAGAAACTCAGTTTAGTCAACTACTGGTGCATTCAGCACACCATTTGCTTTCACTTGTCAGGGTGGCCGAGTGGTCTAAGGCGCCAGACTCAAGGACGTGTGTCTTTCCAGTTGGCTTGGGTGTTCTGGTCTCCAAATGGAGGCGTGGGTTCAAATCCCACTCCTGACAGCTTCTGCTTTTACCTCTCTTGAATTGTTCCAGTGCTACAGTGAATGACTGAAATATAAAAGCAGAAGAAAGCAAGCAACTCAGTGCAATTTGTGAGTATTCTGCACTGTTAAAATGCACAGGTTTTCATACTTTTTGGAATTCGTAGCTCAAGAAGTCACTCCTGTTTCATTTTCTATTCACCAACTCGATTTGCATTCCGCCCCTCACACCTCACAACAGAATAACAAACGGCTTCATGTTCCACAGCATTCCCCTGTAGATTCGGTTTGCACTATGAATTAGGCGACCCCGAATGAAATATTTTAGTGTTGGCTCAAATGTGAGGAATTTCATGAACCCTCAAAAAGGAACGCTTGCAGAAAATGCCAGCAATTCAAAGCGTGTAGGCAGCATGAACAGACCAATTCTGCAATTTCTTTTATCACGGGCGGTGCTTTCCGAGTCGATGGCTCTGCATTAGAAATTAGAAGTCCTGAACTCTAAACACGTTCTTGCCATAACTGCTACTCCTGCTGCTACTCCTTCGTCCTCGAAAAAAGAAAAGACAGGCATGTTTTGAGTCTCAAAATGATCTTCTGGATCCACAAGAAACATGTAAATTTGATTGATTCCGCAGTATTTTGGATGTACTGTACTTATAACTTCCATTGAAGAGAGATTTCATCAGTTGCATGAAATTGAAACTTTCGACTTTTTGTCTGGTATTGAAAATATGTTTAAAAAAAGCCATAAACAATTTTCTAACAAACAACTCATGAATTATTGCCAGGATCTATATTTAGTGTTCGGTAGTGATAACACTGCTGATATTGATTGAGTAGAAATCTATGATGTATTGACAGCTTTATCTGAAGCGAGAAGTCCTAGAACGCCATCTATGAAGTTTTAGGATTCATACCAAGAAATGCCTTTTGTTTCCCACCCCAACTGCTGCTTTGGCATTACACATTATGTGAACATTACCAGTTTTGGTAGCTTCTGGGCACGATTTTCCTAAACTGAAACTTAAATTATAAAGAAAGTAAAAAATTGTTTTATTACATAAACTATAAGACAATGAAGAGAGTTTACTTCGCTTTTGTTCTTTTGACTTAAGCGTTCAGGATCCGAACCCATCTGCGGACGGTTGTGTTTCTTGAATCTCTTGTAATCATCAAAAGTCGCTGTTTTGTGCTTCAGTTTTTTATCGAGTTGTACCATGGATATTTTATATGATCAATACTTTACATGCTCTTTTGCATTTTCCTTCACATACAGAAAAAGTTCAAGTTGTTCATATCACTGTGCTGCACATTTACGCTGGACCACCTGTAACAGTACAGGACACACAGTGAGGAATTCGTACAGCTTTCAGCTCAGTGCGGAGTCCAGAGGGAGGACTCGCTCGCTGAATCATCTCTCAGGAAATCCCGGGTGAGATTCAAAAGGTAAACCTGGCTCTCTATGAACACGAGCAAAGAGTTCTCACTCAACAGAAGATTTCAATGTGAGTACAGTTATATAAAACACCTGAAGATGCCAGGGATTGAACCCCGGTCCTGTGGAGCAGTAAGTGACTTGTAGCGCTGACATAAGAGATACTTACATAAAGTGCTTTTACTGACCATATTACAAATCACAGGAAGTAAGGTCTTGAAACATTGGGCAGTAGTGGGATTTAAACCCATGCCCCTGAGAGAGTGGAGCCTAAAATCCAGCATATTAGACCATTCAGCCACACTACCTCTGGCCCCTTCTCCTTTCCTCTCGTTGCTGAGTATAGGTGCCTTCATGCAATTGAGCCAGGTTTGAATCCCAGCCAATGCATCTCCAAATCTTTTCAAATGAATCTGTGATCTTGTAGCACATCCTCTGAAACCAGCAATCGAAATTGGAAACGTCTTCTTCAACACTGAAAAGCTCAATTAGGATGAAGCAGTAATACACAGGACAGCAGTACCATATCTGTTCTTGATTGATTCAGACTCGTTCTCAGTGGTTCTTGCTCACCAAATAACTAAAAAGCTGAGGAAGAACGCTACGAAAAATACTAATCAAAATACAAAATAATAATCAGTATTAACCAGAAACAGCAGAAAAACTGGTCACAATTGTGATTATGTCGCTTCTCTGCTTCAGCAAGGTCAATAAAGGACTCTCTGAAAGTAGTAAAGCACTAAAGCACTGCAAAACTGAATTCAAAATCATATTAGGAATTCTGAGTGGTGCCTGCTTACATGCAATCCAATACGGATGTTGTCTTTAAATAAGAATTCTCTATGTTTCCCTGCCTTTTCCCTGGAGTGAAACTATTGGATTGAAGGAATTCTTCTGACAGGTTTACAAGGTCCCGTTGATATTTGGATAAGTCTATGAACTCGTGATTTTTATATACTTTAAATAACTGCCATACACACAGAATAAAATGACAGTACTGATGATTTTTCCTGAGATGAAGCACAGCTTATCTTTCCAAGACTGCTTATAAAGGCAAGCCAGTGGATACTCTAGCAGAACATGGACAAACGTTCAGCTTCGTAACCAACAAATTCCCAATTTAGATCTGACATGTGAGGTATGCTTTGTGATTGCTTGAAGTGAAACCCACAATCTCTTTTGGACTTAGACAAGTTATTTCTGATGGAGCACTATGCGGAAAGACATAATCAGCTCTACCCCTGAGGATGACTCGACTTGAAAATGCAGAACATTAACGTTTCACAGATAAAAGGAGCACAACCGACATTAAAATTGAGGGCGCACTGTGATTTGCACTGACTCAAAAGTGATCTTGGTAGACAAACTTCCCTGCTGAAGGTGGAAACGATAAATTGTGTTGAGAAGAAGAAACACTTTTTTCTCCCTGCTTTGATGTTAAGCTGATAAAGTAACTTTTAACACATTGCTCCATTTGGTGGTT
Organism: Lepisosteus platostomus; assembly: GCF_059453375.1. Lineage (NCBI taxonomy): Eukaryota > Metazoa > Chordata > Actinopteri > Semionotiformes > Lepisosteidae > Lepisosteus > Lepisosteus platostomus. The sequence goes on along the minus strand of NC_142615.1, from coordinate 18,216,748 downwards.
GTAACACAAAAACTCCTAGCAGCAGTGGGATTCAAGCCCACACCCCCAAAGAGACTGGAGCCTTAATCCAGCACCTTAGACCGCTCGGCCACGCTACCCGCTGTGCGCTGTCTCTTTGTCTCATTACTTGGCCGGAGGAAGCCGGGTGGGTTTTGCTCTTGTCACCCGAATTAGTGGCGTTATGACCGTGGAACCGACTGCACCTGCTTTTTCTGAGATGCTTCCCCTCTCATGGCGAGATCTCGACTTCTTTAACACCTCTGGATAAAGATCTTCTGTGGAGCAGGTTTCAGACCTCTGCGTACAGCACCCTTGATGTCATTTTATTTTTACAGCAGCCGCATCCGGAAAGTTGTGTCCTTTACGTTTTATTTGAACAACAAAACTACATACAATACAAACAAGAGCACATATAACGTATCAAGAAAATCGTCAGGGGCACATGCTATAATACAATTACACTTTATGAAAAACGATTACACAAGGTAAATAAAGATAAGGTCCGCACAGCTCGTTCTTACATTTCGAAAGAGTCCGTAAATACCCCTTTACGTCTATTTTGAACTGTTCAAACGTAGGACTCTTCCCAGACCATTTCACTTTATACCACATTCCTAAACGAGGATGCTTCTCCTGTTTTAGAACTATTTTGGGCGGTATGGCTTATACAACACACCCACAGTATTCTAATGGTGGACTGCAGATCTGTGCTATAGTTCAGTCGAATTCAAAGGATCCAGCAATCTTACTGGATTTGACTGGGATTCTGAAATGTCTCTTGCAAAAGTATTCGGGTTTGCTTGAACCTTTGATAAAAAAAGTGATCTGATCTGAAACTACCCAGCTTACAATCTCTGAGGTAGTTGTCACTAAACTCGGACGTGATGTGGCACACATGTGCCGTGTGCCTTTACTTTTGTAAAAAACTGGTATCGGGAAAAGTTTCTTAATATTTCTTTTGATTAGCATGCAAGAAAATGTGATCATTACCTATGGAATTTCCCGCCAGCGTGGAGCTTGAATTCACAACCTTGAGACTCAGTGTTCAAGAGTCACAGAAGAGGTCAGCCTGGTCTTCAGTTTGCCAACGATAAGCTCCGGCAGTGCTCCTCTGTAAAGCAGATTGTTCGGATCGGTTATGTGGGACGGCACTTCGATACTAAGATCGTTTGCAGCACACGCATGGTTTCCCCCTTCACGCAAAAAACATAGACGAAGGAAACTCTCTTGTCTTGGGCTGCTGACTCCCGGATTTAAAGCGCTCTGGGTGCCAGCTATGTCTCTAACAAGCACACTATAAAGACAGGAATTACACTTTGCTCACGTTACGCATGGAATGGCGAGGCTACTTGTTCCAATATTATCTAGTCTCACCTCATATGGTGCCGATTCCTGGTTTTCATTTAAGAAAGAGCACTGCAAACACCGTAAACAGTGCAAAACGTGTGATGAAAGAAGTCTTTTCCCCCCTTTGTCTAAAGCAGAACACAGCGGAGTCATGCCGAGGGTTGTGAGATCAAGATTTCAGTGGAGCACTGTCGTCTACGTCTTTAGCTACATGAGTTGGACATCCTCTTGTACAGGGAAAGCAGATTGAGATCCTCTGACATGAAAAGTGACAGATAAAAGCCATTTCTCATCCTTTCTCTTAGTGGTGGAACTATCGCATGTAAATGAGGCAACTTGCAAGGCGAGCAGGCTCGGTGCACACCGAACGCAGATGTCTCAGAGCAGTAGAGACGTGTCCAAGTGGCTGTCAAAGGACAGCACTTTGCCAGCGCCGTGGCTTAGTTGGCTAAAGCGCCTGTCTAGTAAACAGGAGATCCTGGGTCCGATTCCCAGCGGTGCCTTTCTTCCTGTCTTACTGTACAGAATTTATCCTTATGGGCAAATCCCATGCCTTTTAATTCAGGTGAATGCAAGTGTCCGTTTCCTTTCTGGAACAACTTGTTTTGAAAGAAATCTATACAGCTTGCGAAAGATGAAACACAAATCTTGCTTATCAGAGAAGAAGAGGTACTCCCAGCAGGCCAGCTAATACCAGCAAAAATTTTTTTTCACCCTAACCCAGAGAATGGAGAAAAGCGAGGCGCCTGTGGCTCTGCAGTGTAATCAGTTCGCGAGTTCGGCGGTTAGCTGAAAGAGTGGTAAATGGAGCTCGCCCCAGCCCGTCCTTATTCTTTTAAAGAGGATAAAAAATTAACTTCGCCGCCATTACTACCAGCTTTAAAAGACTGCCATGGGCACGGAAAAAAACACACTACAGATGACTTTTCTGGAACCGAAGCAGAGATTCCTTTACGAACCAACTGATAAAGCTCAGCCAGTGAATACTGTTAATAGAATGTGAAAGCACGATCAACTTTGTAACTGCAACCACAGGAAAAACAGCAAGAAGCAGCCTCCATTCCCCATTTAAATCTGTCGTGCGAGGCATGCTTTTTGCACGCATGAAGTAAATCCCACGATTGCTTTTGAACTTGGACAAAGTACTTCCAAAGGAGCGCTATGCGCAAAGATTTAACAAGCTCAACCCCCGCCGACGATTTGGTGTGAAGAAGCAGAACATTCAAGTTTCACAGACAGAAGCTGCACGCCAGCACAGCCAACATTAAAACGGAGGGCACACTACGATTTGCATTGACACAAAAGTGATCTGGGCAGACATCGTTCCCTGCATAACGCAAAAAGTGACAAAGCGCTTTTGGGTTGAGAGGACGCAAGAAGGTTTTTGTTTTGTGCCTTGATGTCAAGCTGAGAAAGTATCTTTAAACACTTTGCTTAGTTTCTCGAGAGACTGCCAAAAAGCAGTTCCCTCCCTTTTGTCTGAAGCCAGCTGAAAGGGGGTCTCGACAGAAGCACCTGGCAGCGGTGGGATTTGAACCCACGCCCCCGAAGAGACTGGAGCCTTAATCCAGCGCCTTAGACCGCTCGGCCACGCTACCCGCTTTGTACTGTCTCTTTGTCTCATTACTGTCCAAGCCATACTTTGTCAGGCATTTTCTTTTACTTCAATGGGCATAAAAACTCCCTTGCTTTTAACAGGGCGTTTCATAATTTCTAACTACGAAAATGATTTAAAATGCAACACTTATCATTCAACTAGAGCTTAAAATATCACAAGGATCCTCAAGAGCACAGCCAAGACTGTATTAAAAGATACTTGTATGTATGAACGCTTTCTTTTCCGTATACCGGATTTTATGGAATCACTTCAGAAGGGTGTCAGCCAGTTAGATTCCAGGAATTGGTACTTTAAAGGAAAAATACACACCGGTATTCCATTTCTCCCTAACGATTTTAAGCATCCAAGTATTTAACTACCATGTGAAATAGCATGTGATAAAGTGGTAGTTTTAAGCTTTTCTGCTAATATAATATGGAATCGCATATCTAAAAAATTGAATAACGATATGATTATATTTGTGTACTGTGACAGGGCTGCGTAGGGCTGTTTCGCCTCTCTCTTCATGTGACTTCCCTCGTAGCCCACTGGTCTATGTGCCCGGTTACCCACTCCCGGGTTGTGTGTTCAAATCCAGCTGGTGCTGGACTTTTCTTTTAACAAACATTTCTTCGAAAAAATAGAATAGCGATAGTATGGACAATCAATTGAATTTATTTCAAAATATCACAACATTGATTCTAACATTGATTTAACATTGATTGATTCTAAGTCATTTTTGATAACAATGAATAGTCACCTTCTTTTAGGTTAGGTTGTAATCGTTTTTATTTTTCAAATACGTTTTAGAAAAGTGTAATCTATACCTGCCCAGACTATACGCCTTCCTAAACCCCGCCTTTCACTCCTGTCCTGCTCTTCCCCGCGCACCCCAGCTGGGCGCTCTTCGGCTTCTGCCCGGGACGAATGTATATTTTGATATTTACACCTGGCGCGGCACCGAGGGAGCGTCTGCATTTATAACTTTTTCTTTTTTTTTCAGCATGGAATAAACCTGTTACTTGATTCATATGGATGCCCGATTCCGCCAGGGATTCAAAACATTTTTTATTTCTTTTATATTTATTTTTTTTATTTTTTATTTTTTTAATCGGGTATCAAAGGGAATAGGCAGTATAACCCTGTTCATGCACAAACTGTGGCATGTTACATTGATTTGGGTGTCTCCTCTTGCCAGAAAGCTCTAAATTGCATTTTGAGCGCAGTTTTTGACTTTTTTTAAATTGCATTTTGGGTGCGGACAGCACATAGAATGGTTAATGAACTGCACCAAGAAATTTAGAAATTTAAAATTCTTTAGGTGTGAGGGTAGGAGTGGACTGCAGCAGGCATAATCAGCAAACCAGGAAAACAAAGAACAGGACAGGTGAGACGTGTATCCAAAAAGCGAGTGATCAGAAAAAGGAAATGGTGTTACGCCCAGGTTTTCAACCCAATTGTTTTAACTTGCTAATGCATCAGACACATTTCCTGGCGTATTGTGTTTTAAATAAAATAGGAGTGTCTTTCCCTGGCATTAGCTCATCTGTATGGTGTAAGTTTTATCTGTACCATACCATACAGTATATAGGTACAGAATTCAAGCTGCACCACTGTATCGCTTTGGTAAGGAGACGGACAATGACCAAAATCACGAAGACTCTCTCGCACCAAATAATGAAGATGAAAAGAAACGGGAAGTCAACACGGGACATTGTACAGCAGTTGGCTTCGATGGACATCTTCGTTTCTGAAAGCACCTTGAGACGGCATTATAAAGGGAAGAGGAGGCACAAGAGAATCTAAACCGAGGACGATTCAAAGGTAAATACATTTCTAAAAATACCTTTCTTGCATGTAAATACAACTACGCACATTATTTTTAAAGCTAACTACTGATCTCTTTTTTTTCAAGTCCTATTGTGCGAGCTATCGACAAACTGACCGATGAAAATGATGAGCTACCGGCGATGCAAGTCCAAAGACGGCTATGGGCTGACCTCGGTGCGAATATTAGCCCGACATCGATAAGAAGAGTACAAAGAAGGCTTGGATGGAGATACAGAAAAACCAACACATGACCCATGATAAGGCTAAAAAACAAAGAGGAAAGACTCAAGCAAGCACTCCAATGGATTGAACAGGGGGAGACATTTCAGGATGTACTTTTCACCGACGAAACAACAGTGGCTCTGGAACAGTTTTCAACAATGGCATTTTGCAAAAAGGGGAGATATGTGGACAAGCCGAAGCCCAAACATCCACTGAAGGTTCACGTCTGGGGGGGTATATCTAGAAGAGGCCCGGGACCACTTCTTATTTTCAAAGGAATTATGGACCGTGTATTCTTCGAGGAAGTTGTGGTCACACAGCATGCTGCCCCATATATCAGGGAGCAGTTTGGATCAAGGCACCGTCTCTTTCAAGACAACGATCCGAAACACACAGCAGCAAGGGCGAGGCTTATAGCAGAAGGAGTGAACTGGGTAAAAACTCCAGCCGAAGCCCCAGATCTAAATCTGATAGAGATGGTTTGGCATTCGTTGAAAGACTACGTTCGGAAAACTGCTAAGCCCGTCACAAAGCAGGAACTGATCAATGCAATCTGTAAATTCTGGGAGGAAGAACTGACCGAACAAAATTGTAAAAATTTTATTAACAGGCTGTTTCGTGTTCTTCCTAGGATTGTTGACCGGGGCGGGGGACATTCGGGAATGTAAGTCTGAGAAAGACAGTCTCACATTTATGGACAGTCTGTCCACAAACAAAACATTCCTGTTAGACAAGAGGAATTGAAAAAAAACAATCTTGTCAATGGAAACCGGTGTGTGTGTCTCTCTCTGCTGGATGTCCCTCTCACTCTCTGCTGAATGAATAAAAGCATTTTATTAAAAATGCTTTTGTGTTTGTCTGGTATTTACTTTGGTCCCTTTTAACTGTTTTTCGATCTACTGTATTGCTTTGAGATGACACTTTTAAAGGTGATATGTAAAATAAAGTTTTTTATTATTGTTATAGAGAAACATGATCAGATTTTCCCTGCTTCAGAAAAAAAGATCTAAAGTGCTACACATAACTACCTTAATTCGATGTATTTAAAGCAGTGAACTACTGTAGGTGTAACATAGCATTCAGAAATACAATCGAGAATAGTTTTGTGGTGTTTGTTTAGATGAAACGTTCCTAAAACGTATAACGTAACAAAATTAAAGATGATTAAAATCTGTAATCTTTCCACTTGTACTGTATGTCATCGGAAAGTTTCTGCTTTGTGTAAGGATGGTATCAAAAAGCAATCTTAAGTGGTGAGAAAGCTGTGTTCAATGTATTTTATTGACTTAAAAGTAAAAGGAGATGCTTCATATTGCTTGACTAATTTTAAAAATAAGTTATAAATGCAGACGCTCCCTCGGTACTAATATTTTAGTACTTAGTACTAAGTATTTATTTTAGTACTAAAAATAAGATACACTCTACAGACATTCACAACGGCGACTGTCAGAAGATAGGACACAGCGGCTCAGGCACCCGCTGAATGGAAAAGGGGCACTTTAATTTTCTGTATGGCTAATACTAAAGCCAATACTAATATTCAATACTTTAATATTCTTTTCTGTATGTTTAACAATAGTGGGTACTGGCCTTATTCGTCCCTGCTCCCGTTGTTAGGTGTTAATGTGTTGTTAAGTGTGAATTTGTACCTGTTTCCCTGAGGTCTGGCTTTTTTTCTGGAAAACCATAACTCTGGTCTTGTCCAGATTGACTGTCGGCGCCCAGGTCTGACAGTGCTGCTCCAGCAGTGCCAGGTTCTGGAGCAGCCTCTGTTCTGTGGGCGACAGTGGGACCAGGTCGTCTGCAAAGAGCAGGAACTCGATTTCCATAATTAATGCAGATCAGTAAATCAAGGGACAAAACAACTATTGCGCCCGGGTCGTCAATGGGCTTTGACGTGCTAATGCACGGATGTGGCAAGCCTCTAATGTCTCCCGACTTTGGCAAAAGGCACCCGCCTTTCATTGGAAGACAATGAACATTCTAGCCGTACATGTGAATATAGCATAAATACACCAAGGGATTGGGTGAGCTCCCATCACAAAAAAAACTGCGAACCTGCACTACAGCGACCACAGTACAGTATGGAGACCAAGACCTTTTACGGGAAGAGACGGGGTGCTTCTGCCGCCCCAGCTTCCAAAGAGCGAAGGGTAAGCAAATACAGCAAACTTCATCTGAAATACTCGATTACAGCGCATACAGTATTACAAGGTATTATTGCCGTTTTGAATTTTAAATTCAATTATAATTATTTCTTCGTAGCCTGTTCTTCAAGAAAACACCGCACAGGCGAAACGATCTTCGAAATCTACCACCAGGACAGTAAAAAAGAAAGCGGTAAGAGGGAAAAAAAGAAAAGTTTATTTTGAAGTCTGTTCCGCGACTGATGAATACTACTGTGTGACTTTATTTCTTACATGAATTATGTTATTTTGCCACAGGCCGTGGGTCTCTGCTCTTGGCCACTGGCCAGGGTGCCAACCTGTAGAAGCAGCACCTGTGTGGAGACATTTCGGCAGCAGCGGGAGCGGTACGACGCATTACTGGGGAGGACTGGAAGGCTAGAGACACTCCTGAAAATGCAGACGAAGGAGACAGCATGTTCCAGCAGTCAAACAGTTGAGCAGCTGTCTCTCGAAAAGTGCCTCTCCCCGCCGCGCAGGTTGCAATGCCTGGCGGAAGCTCTGCCCCCCGCAGAGCACACACCGCCTCAGGACACTCCATCCCGGCCTCTCCGTTCACCACCGCATGGGAATTGGTTGATGCTGTCCCCGCCGTCTATCTCCCCCCAGGAAGCACAGCGGAATTCAC